>NC_044307.1:95304432-95606346 GCF_007474595.2 Lynx canadensis
AAAATTTGAAACATGCAAAGAAGTTGATAGAATTTTAACAGTGAACACCATTATATTCAATATCTAGATTGTATAATAATTTTCCTATGCTTGTTTTTTCACATTACTTTGCCCGGTTCTCTCTCTGTGGATCCATTAATCCAGTTTTTTTGATGCATTTCAAAAGAAGTTACAGATATCAATACACTCCCTCCTTAAATCCTTCAGCATGCATATCATTAACTAGAATTCAATATCTTTTTTTGAGGTAAAATTGATAGATGATGAAATGCACCAATTGTAAGTGCACCTTTCAGTAACTTTAACAACGTCTCCACTTTTGTAATCTGAAGCACTCTCAAGACCTTGAATATTATCATTCCAGTAAGATTCCTGCATGTCTCGCCTCAGTCTACACACCTACCCCCACGCAACAACTATTCTAATGTTTTCGGGCCATAGGTTAGATTGGTGTGTTCTAGAAATTCAAACAAATGGAATACACGGTCTGTACTCTTTTTGTATAAAGCTGCTTTCACTCAGTATTGTTGGAAGACAATTTTCCCTAATTCTCTCAGATTGCTGCATGTCTTGTGAGTGAGGCAATGGCTCTCCTTTGTTCTGGGCTACCTTTTCAAGGATGTTTGTATAGCAAACAACCCTGGAACACAGAGATAGTGTTTCCTTGCAGAGTAAAGGGCAAGCATACTTACTGCCCATTATGAAAAATTCAGCTTCCCTAAGGTCAGTGTTCCTCTCTTGTAATGCAACACACTGTGTGTAGGTTTCATTTGATCTTATTCCTATCACCCTGTGGGAATAAGGGCTTGTGGAACCAGCACAAAAAATGCTGATTACCTGTTTCTACTACTGCTCTGAATAATAAACATCCTTTGTCTCTGAGTTTGTAGTACTGTGCTTTCTACCAAAGTCCAGAGGATACTGACTCCAATGCAAATTTGTGGATTTTTTTCTCATACCACCAAACAATTCTCCGATACCAGCTAAGTATTCTACAATTCCACTCATTTCTGACACTATCTGCCTGGAATTATTATCAGATCCCACAGGTTAAGTACAGATCCCACAGGCTTAGTACAAGACTGCTCCCCATCACCCCGTTTCAGACATTACTTGTAAGTCCCACCTTGTCACATGTGCTTCTGACCTAATGGCTATAGATTCGAGGTTCCAACAACCTTCTCCATGGGTTTGAGTAATTTGCTAGAGCTACACACAGAACACAGAGAAACATTTTGTTTATTAGGTCACTGCTTTATTATAAAAGGATATAACCTAGGAACAGCCAGGTGGAAGAGATGCATAAGGCAAGATATGTGGGAAGGGCACAGAGCTCCCATGCCCTTCTAGGCACATGATTCTGCAGTATCTCCACATGTTTACCAACTTAGAAGCTCTCCAAACCTCACCTTTTTGGTTTTTATGGAAGTTTCATTACAAAACCTACATTGACTTACAAAACTTACATTGAAGATTGGCAATTAAACTCAATCTCTAGGGGTGCGTCAGTGGCTCAGTCGGTTAAGTGTCTGACTCTGGCTCAGGTTGTGATCTCGCGGTTCATGAGTTTGAGCCCCGCGTTGGCCTCTGTGCTGACAGCTCAGGGTCTGGAGCCTACTTTGGATTCTGTCTCCCTCCTCTTGGAGCTGGGGTTGGGGTGGGGGTTGAGACCCATTATCAACATCCTCTGGTAGAGTGGTATATTTGTTGCAATCGATGAACCGATAATCCATCATAATTACCCCAAAGTCCTTTGTTTATATTATGGTTCACTCTTGGTGTTCTGTGGGTTTGGTCAAATGTGTAATGACCTCTATCCATTGTTATGGTATCAGGTGGACTATTTTCACTGCCCTAAAATTCCTATGTGTTCTACCTATTTCTCTCTCTTCACCCTCTGCTCCACCCAATCCCTGGAAACCACTGATCTCTTTACTATCTCCATAGTTTTAACTTTTATACAAAGTCATATAATCGGAATCATACAATACATAGTATAACTAGAGGTAAGATTATGGATGGTCTCAGTCTACAGTCTGGGAGAGGTATTGTAGAATTTTGAGACAGGAGACTAGTAGGCTAAGATTTATTCTGAGAGAATATGTAGATATGGAAGATGTTATGGAGTAAGGAGGAGACTTGATGCTGAAATGCCAATGAAGAAACAATTACAATTACCCAGGTAGGAGATAGTCAATTATTTGTCTATTATTATGAGTCTAAATTGCCTTATATACTAATTTTGGGAAGGAGTAATGTAAGATAGAGTTAAAAAAGTTATTCTTTAAGAATAAGAATACCATGAAGAATAGCCAGAACTTAGTGGTCTACTAGAGTAGAATTTTACTGTAAATTTGGAGAAACAATTCACTTATAAATGGTACCTATCAAAAATTGTAATAATAGAAGGTGAAATACACCCACATACTAAAAACTGTGAGGAAATAAGCGATAGAATTTATATTACATCAACAAAACATGAGCATACAATAGCTCTAGTTAAAACTGCTGTCCCTTTATTCTCTTAATTGCTATAGTTGACCTGTGTATGCTCCACTTCATCTGATTTGATAATCTGGACTTTCTTGACTGGGGAGTGAAAAAGGAAATGAAATCAAAAGAACTATTTATAATTAGTGAGGAGAAAGCTGGGGGGGGGGAGGGAAGATTTGAAAATACTAAATAAAGCTTTAAAAACAGTAAATTTTTTTTTGTTACTTTAAGGAGTGTAGGCAGTTGTGAGTTTTCCCCCTTAACTTCTGCATGACATCAGACAGCAATAAAGGTGATGCCAAATTGCAGACTTCCACATGAAGGAATTTGAAGCATCAGATGACTGGTTAAAAACCGTGTTTTCATGTGTCCTATCACTTTCACCATGAATAGTCTCCCTTTGCCTTGAATTTTGAAGTGTTGTTTTTATTTGTTCCATGTAATTGTTTGGTTGTATGTAATTATTCAGCTGCCTTTAGAGTCATGGACTCAGGGGGGGTAAAGACTTTCTGGTCCGGTATTTCAGGGGGGGTAAAGACTTTCTGGTCTGGTATTTCCCTAAGTGTGCTTGTCAACTGTAGGCATAAAGAAACGGCTCTGAGATCAATTCAATCAGGAAATTGCTGGGTTAAATAAACACAGTCAAACAAAATTTTTATTTAGGGAGTGGAGAGGAGGGGTATGGAATCTCGGAAACTTTAATATATGCTAATGTGATTCATCTAAGGAGAAACAAGGTAGAGCATTTTACAAACTTATTTGACCACAAAATCCTTTTTTCATGGTGTCTTTTTTGGAACCATTCGTTGTTCCTTAGAATACACGTGGGGAAACTCAAATCCCTTAAATTTACGGATAAACAGAAAAGAGATGAAATGGCTCTTTCAAAGCAGTGTAGCTGTTTACTTAAAGAAATGGACTTGACCCAAGGGCTCCCATCATATTTAGTTTTGCTTCCTTTTGCCCCCAAATTCATAAAAGTCTTTGAAAACTACATGATATTCCAAATTAGACCCATAAAATACACACAAAAGCATTTGAAAACATAAAACTAATGATTTAATTATTTTTAGTTATTTTGAATTGGCACATTGACTTTGATGAAAAGAGATCGAAAAAGCCAATTAATATTTGTAACCAAGGTTACACTTTTGCAATCGGGAAACTTTTTCCCCTCCACAAAAATCCACTATATTTCAAACTGTAAAAATCTATTTCCTTTCAAATTATAAAAAACAAAAACGTACAATAATGTGTATACCAACAAGCTTTCCCACTTTCCGAAAAAAAGAACTGAAGAAAAGAACCTCTTCTCTATATAAACATGTATGTTTTAAAAACTTCTTTACGTAGGTGGTATTATGGTATTCTTTTGTAACTGGAAGCCTGTTCCTCCCACTGCCCTTCACCCATTTCCCCCCAGCCATCAGTTCTATGTATTTATGAATCTGTTTCTGCTTTATTTGTTTGGTTTTTTAGACTGCACATATAAGTGAAATTATACAGTTTTGTCTTTTCTGTCTGACTTACTTCACTTAGGATAATACCCTCTAGGTCCATCCATGTTGCAGATGGTGAGACATTTAGATCTTTTCATGGCTCAATAATATTATATAGCTACACTCTAATCTGTAAAATTGGTTTCCCATTGGTGGACATTAGGGTAGTTGTAATTTTTTTTTAACAGACAGTGCTGCAGTGAATTTTGATATAGGTCTTCTTCTTTTGTTTTTGAACCTTTGTGTGTGAGTATGTCTGTAGGAGAGTCCTTGAAGTGGAATTGCTGGGTCAAAGAATATGCACATTAAAATTTTTGTAAGTATCACCAAATTGCCTTAAAAAATGGTCTTAGTTTATCTCCCATTGCCAGCATTGCAACAGGAAACCTTAAAATGGTGTAACTTTTATTGAACTTAAAAAAAGATTTCATACTTTGTAATGGCTAATAGTGAATATCTTGCTCTGTGAATTTGAAAATCATAGAGAAAATTTATAAAACATTGATAATCATGATCTCTCTTTCTCTCTGTCTCCCTCCCCTGCTCTTTACAGAGCAAATTATTCATGGAAGGATTTAGAAGCCTAAAAGAAGGAGAACCAGTGGAATTCACATTTAAAAAATCTTCCAAAGGCCTTGAATCAATACGGGTAACTGGACCTGGTGGGAGCCCTTGTTTAGGAAGCGAAAGAAGACCCAAAGGGAAGACACTACAAAAAAGAAAACCAAAGGGAGATAGGTAATCATTTTACTTTGTTAGTTTATGAGTTTATTGTATTTGGAAAAAAATTCTGAAAATTTATTTGTGTTTTCTATGTTATTGGGCTTTATATATTCTAACCAAAGTAAATAAAATGCTATTATTGTGTAGTTGAATAAACTCTATCAGGAATATAGGCTACCTTGCAATTTGAACTCTCTGTGTGCACTATTTCCACCAGACTGTTCTGAGATCACAAAGGAGGAGTCAAGGTTCCCAACAGATAGTGTTGTCCCTTGGTACATCGTAACACCTCATCTGTTTTCTCAAAGGAAAATACATTTATTGTTTCATCTGTTTTTAAGAGATAACTCATACATAAAAAATATAAAAAAATTGTAAAGAAACAGGAAAAAAGTCATTTGAAATCCTAACCAGAGGTGGGAATCATAATATATATGCAGTATTTTTGAAACTTGCATTTTTTAAATCACTTAATAGTATATCATGTAGCATTTCCTATCAGTCATAAATACCTGCATAAATTCCCACTGTGTGAATGTACCAGAATTTATTTATTTATTATTATTTATGTATTTATTTTTAATGTTGGTTTGTTTTTGAGAGAGAGAGAGAGAGAGAGAGAGAGAGAGAGAGAGAGTGGGGGAGGGGCAAAGAGAAAGGGGGACACAGAATTCAAAGCAGGCTCCAGGCTCCTTGCTGTTAGCACAGAGCCTGACGCAGGGCTCGAACCCACAAACTGTGAGATCATGACCTTAGCCGAAGTCAGATGCTTAACCAAGTGAGCCACCCAGGCACCCCATAATTTATTTATTTTTTGAATGTACCAGAATTTATAAGCATCTGACTTCAGCTTAGGTCATGATCTCACAGCAGGTGAGTTCGAGCCCCACATTGGACTCTGTGCTGACAGATCAGAGCCTGGAGCCTGTTTCCAATTCCGTGTCTCCTCTGTCTGCCCCTCTCCTGCTTGCACTCTGTCTCTGTCTCTCAAAAATAAATATACATTAAAAAAATTAAAAGAAATGAATGTACCAGAGTTTAAACAAGGCTAATAAACTAATTTGTTAAATTTAAGCTGTTTTGAATGCTTTGACCTCATCAGTAGCATTACAGTGGGAATCCTTATATGTACATTTTTGAAAAATTGTCTGATTATATCCTTAGGATAAATACCTAATAGTGAAAAAATTGGATCAAAAACAGTGCATTTGAAAATTTTTGATATCTAGGGGTGCCTGGGTGGCTTAGTTGGTTGAGTGTCTCTTGATTTCGGCTCAGGTCATGACCTCATGGTTTGTGAGAATTTGTCCCAAGTTGGCTCTGTGCTGACAGCAGGGAGCCTGTTTGGGATTCTCTCTTTCCCTCTCTTGCTTGTACTCTCTCTCTTTCCCTCCCCCACTCGTGTGTGCTCTCTCTCTCAAAATAAATAAATAAACATTAAAGATTTTTTTTATTATCTATTTCCAGGTTGCTCTCTAGAAATGATTAGGGCCAACATACAACCCCTTCAAAAATGAGACTGCCCGGGGTGCCTGGGTGGCTCAGTCAGTTATGCGTCTGACTCTTGATATCAGCTCAGGTCATGGTCATGGTTCATGGGATGGAGCCCTGTGTCAGGCTCTGCACTGACAGTGTAGAGCCTGCTTGGGATTCTCTCTTTCACCCTTTCTCTACCACTTGCCCACACTTGTGCTCTCTCTCTCTCTCAAAATAAATAAATAAACATTTAAAAAAATGAGACTACTCATTGAATGATGTCATTTTATTTTATGTTAAGATTTTATTTTATTTTATTTTTTTTAATTTTTTTTTCTACGTTTATTTATTTTTGGGACAGAGAGAGACAGAGCATGAACGGGGGAGGGGCAGAGAGAGAGGGAGACACAGAATCGGAAACAGGCTCCAGGCTCCGAGCCATCATCCCAGAGCCTGACGCGGGGCTCGAACTCCCGGACCGCGAGATCGTGACCTGGCTGAAGTCGGACGCTTAACCGACTGCGCCACCCAGGCGCCCCAAGATTTTATTATTTTTGAAGTAAACTCTACACACAATGTGGGCTCAAACTCCCAACCCTGAGATAAAGAGTCACATGCCTTACCAATTGAGCCAGCCAGGTGCCCCTGAATGATGTCATTTAAAAAATATTTTCCAATGGTTTAGGTTAAGAGGTAACAGCTCATTTTTTTTCTTTGCATCCTTTGATTATATTAGAGGTTAAATATATTTTTATTTTTTCAGTTTTTACTTCTATGAATTATATGTTTCGTGTCCTTTTCTCATGTTCCTATTGAGGTGTTTATTTGCTCTTATTGATTTGTAAGTTCGCTTTTTAGGAAAGAACTCAATTTTCTTCTTTCCTACTATGATAAACCCAGTTCTTCCCTACTATGTTTTTCTCTTGTGTGTCTCCTTTACTTTCACACGGCATTCCATTTCTGACACCAAGTGTGTGGCGATTTTACCCCCACACCAAACAGTTCTCCACAACACCAGCTGGGTGTCCTACAGTTTAACTCAATTCTGACACATCTACCAGGAGATAGAGTCAGATCCCAGGTTAAGGGCTAAGTCCCACAAGAGTATATCCCTCCACACACTTCAGATGTCATTCCAAGAAGTGGGTCTGGAGGTTACCCACAACTTCTGTTTGGCTATGAATCAGAGGTTCTCACAACTCCCTCCTCAGGTTTGATTAATTTGCTAGAGTGGCTCACAGATCTGAGGGAAACACTTACATTTACCAGTTTATTAAAGGATATGATAAAGGATACAGAATAACAGCCAGATGAAGAAAACATAGATTGAGGTCTGGGAGGTCCCGAGTACAGGAGCTTCTGTCTAGGTGGAGTTGGGGTGCATCACCCTTCCGTTGTGAATGTGTTGGTCCATCTGGAAGCTCTCTGAACTCCTCACTACTGGGATTTTATGGAGAATTCCTCACATAGGCATGATTAATCATTAACTTCATTTTCAGCCTTTCTCCCTTCTTAAGAGAATGGAGAGCAGGGCTGAAAAATCCAAGCTTCCAAACATGGTTTGGTCTTTCTGGTGACCAGCTCTCATCCAGAAGCCACCCAGAGTTGCCTCATTAGAATAAAATACACCCCGGTCACCCAAGGAAATTATAAGAGTTTTAGGAGTCCCGTGTCAGGAACAGGGGTCAAAGACTCCTGTTAAAATAAGAGATGGTCCTATGTTAGAACAAGGAGATGTTAGAACAAGAGATGATTCTAGTGGTCTTCTCACTTAGGAAATGATAAACATTTTAAGAGATCCTGCTAGGAACCAGCGGCAGAGACCAATATGTATTTTCAATTTTCTCACATTCTCTTTGTATATTTGTGATGTTAACCGTTTTTGCAAACAGATAAATATCTTTTCAGCTTGTGAAATATAATTTAGATTTAATTATAGTAACTTTTAAAAACAGTTTTAAAGTTTTGGATTTGTATACAGACAAGTCTGTCACTGTGCCCTTGATGCTGTCCAACTTGATTGCTATTTGCCTTTACAAATTACAAAATTAATAATATACTATATCTATCTGTATTTTCTTTTTTCTATCTATATTATATAATTTTTATTAACTTATCTTTTACATTTAAGTATTTCTTCTTTTTGTGTGTAATTTGTTTTTGAAGCGGACTATTAGGATCTAGCTTTCCTTTTCTCTAAGTTCATAGCTAGTTATCTCAATAGCACTTATTATCGTGTGTCCATATTTTACCCTGGTTTGAAAAGCCATCAGTAAGAGAATAAATTCAGTTTTCATCTGCATTTTTAGGAGCTTATTTTTTATATATATAAAAAAAAGTCCATGAAAATGTGTATACTAGTACACTTACCTGTTAAAGTAGTTTTTCTGCCCCTGAAGAGAGAGATAGTATATATATACACACATACAAGTCAAGTAAAGAAAAATAAAACAAAGTCCTTTATTTTTCCATGTCTTCTTTGCATTTATTTTTTATTTTTTAAATGTTTATTTTTGAGAGTGAGAGAGAGAGAGAGAGAGAGAGAGAGAGAGGGAGACACAGAACCCCAAGCAGGCTCCATACCCTGAGCTGTCAGCACAGAGCCTGACACAGGGCTCGAACCCATGAACCGTGAGATGATGACCTAAGCCAAAGTCGGATGCTTAACCAACTGAGCCACCCAGGCACCCCTTATCATGTCTTTTACATAAAAAGTTTAACTATAGTTCTGGAATGTGCTAGATTGGACTCAGGAAGAGAGGGAGAGTAGTAGAGGTCAAGACTAGAGAAGGAAGATAGCAGGAGATTCCTGTAAGACTGTCAACCATTGTAAGGACTTTGATTTGAAGGAAAATGGGAAGTCATTGGAAAACTTCAAGTTGAAAAGTAACATGAGCTGATTTATCTCCTTAAAAGTGTCATTCTGGCAGTTGTGATGACAGCACAAATTGGAGGGGCAAGGATGGAAGCTGTGAGATCACTAAGGAGGCAGTTCCATTTATGCAGAAAAGACATAATGGTGGTTCAGATTGGGGTGGTAGTAGTAGAGGTGGGGACAAAAACCCTGACATTGTGAACGTACAGACAGACAACAGGATTCACTGTGGTTCAGAGGTGGACCGTGAGACAAAGTAAAACATTCGGGATGACTCCAAGATTTGTTTGGCCTAAGCAACCAGAAGGATGGAGGGACCATTTATTTACCAAGAGGGAGAAGACTAGGGAAGGAGCACGAAATCAGAAGTATGATCTCAGATATATTTAGTTAGAGATTTATTGTAGACATCCAAGTGGAAATCATACATTAAGCAGGTAGATGCATGAGTTTGGAGTTCCAGGGCTAGAGATAAAAACTTGGCAATATTCAGCAAATCGACAATATTTGCAGCCTTAAGACTGAATGAGATCACCATCAGAGTGAGCCCTAGGGCACTCCAGCATTTAGGGATCAGGAATTGTAGGAGGAATAGCAAAGGGCACTAAGTTAGAAGGAGGGAAATAGGAAGAAAACCAAGAGAGGGTTTTATCTCAGAAGTCAGGGAAAGAGGTATTTCAAAAAATCCAGTGTGTGAAATGGTGCTGACATGAAATGATTAAGATGTCCACCCAGACTTTTTCTTTTTGTGATTAATCAGCAATTTGTGGTGAGATACTTTTAGGCCATGTAAATATCCCATTCTTTATCAAACTTGCCATTTTTCATTTATTATTTCAATATGGATCATGAATTTCTGGGGTTTTTTTTCAATAAATTGTGTTATGTATTTTAATGCTCAAATTTCCCAGATTCTCTCACTAGGAGCCCCTTCCAGCTGGTTTCTGTGTCCTTTTGACACATCCTATCATTTTTTGAGTATTTCTTACTTATTGGCATAAAATACTTTCAACTCCTAGCCTACAGAGTATTTAAAATAATGGTATTAAATAATTGCTTTGGTTTCCTAAAGTACTAGAAAGCCAGAATTCCAGTTAATTTCTATTTTTTTTTAAGTATTTTGAGAGAGAAATCGTGAGTTCCGGAGGGACAGAGAGAGAGGGAGAGAGAGAGGGAGAGAGAGAGAATCCCAAGCAGTCACCACACTGTGAGTGCAGAGCCGGATGTGGGGCTCAAACTCATGAACCATGAGATCATGACCTGAGCTGAAGTCGGTCGCTTAACCGAAAGAGCCACCCAGGTGTCCCCAGTAAATTTCTATTTTAAAAAGTAAGCATTGGTATATTTCTGGGTTTTTTGTTTGGTTGAAGAGTTGTTTTTATTTTATTTTTAAGATTGTGATATAGTAAAATTAACTTTTTTCTTTTGATGTATACTTCTGTGAATTTTCACACGTGTTCATGTAGCTACCATCATAGTCTGGATTCACAACATTTCCTCATCCTCAGAATTTCCCTTTGTCTTTTTTAACTGTGTCTTTTGTAGTCACTCCTCCACCTAAAACTCTTGGCAACCACTGACCTATTCTCTGTCACTATAGTTTTGCCTTTTCATGAATAGAAGTGGAATTGTACCTCCCCTCCCCCAGTTTGAGATATAATTGACATACAACATTGTATTAGCTTAAGGTGTTCAATATAATGATTTCATATATGTAAATGATTACCACACTAAGTTTAAATTAATACCCATCACTTCACATAATTAGAATTTTTTTCTTGGTGATAAGATTTTCAACATTACTCTTAGCAACTTTCAAATACATGATACGTGTTATTAACTTTAGACCATGTGCTGTACATGAAACCTTAGAACTTATTTGTCTTACAACTAGAAGTCTGTACCTTTTGATCACTTTAACTTATTCCCCCCAGCTCCCAACCCCCACCTCTGGCAACCACCAATCTCTCTGTTTCTGTATGTTTGGTTTCTTTAGATTCTAAGATAAGTAAGATGATATGGTATTTATCTTTCTCTAGCTGACTTATTTCACCTAGCAAATGCTTTCAGGATCCATTCAAGTTGTCCCAAATGACTGGATTTCCATCTTTTTATGGCTGATTAATATTTGTGTGTGTGTATCTCACAGTTTCATTATCTATTCGTCAGTAGATTCTTAGGTTGTTTCTGTGTCTCTGCTATTTATTGTAAATAATGCTGCAGAGTACATGGTGGGGGGTAGATATCTCTTCAAGATAATGATTTAATTTCCTTTGGATATACACCCAGATGTGGAATTGCTGGATCATATGGTAATTCTATTTTTAAATTTTTGAGAAATCTCCATATTGTTTTCCATTTTACCTGAAATGATTTACATTCCCACCAACAGTGGGACAGTTGGGTGCAGAGAACCAGGAGGAAGAAGATAGCAATGTAAACTTCCCAAATACTTAAAAAGCTGTTCAAAAGGAACTGTGATAAATATAGGACAACACAATGCAAGTGAAAATAAGGAGCAGCAGTGATAAGGGTCTGCTGTAGATGTGGTCTCCCTTCCCTTCTGTCAACAGTGCACAAGCATTCCCTTTTCTCCACATCTTCACCAATGCGTGTTATTTCTTGTCTTTTTATTTTTTTTTATTTTTTTTTTTTAAATTTTTTTTTTTTTCAACGTTTATTTATTTTTGGGACAGAGAGAGACAGAGCATGAATGGGGGAGGGGCAGAGAGAGAGGGAGATACAGAATCGGAAACAGGCTCCAGGCTCCGAGCCATCAGCCCAGAGCCCGACGCGGGGCTCGAACTCACGGACCGCGAGATCGTGACCTGGCTGAAGTCGGACGCTTAACCGACTGCGCCACCCAGGCGCCCCTCTTGTCTTTTTATAATAGCCATTCTAACAGATGTGAAGTGATATCTTACTGTGCTTTTGATTTGAATTTCCCTGATGTTTAGTGATGTTGAGCACCTTTTCATGTACCTGTTGTCCATCATATAGTTTTCTTTGGAAAAATATCTATTCAGTTCCTCTGCCTATTTTTAATCAGACTATTTGTTTGCTAATGAGTTGTATGAGTTCTTTATATACTTTGAATATTAACCCTTCATCAGATACATGATTTGCAAATATTTTCTCCCATTCTATAGGTTGTCTTTTCATTTTGTTAATGGTTTCTTTTGCTGTGTAGAAGTGTTTAATTTTGATTTAGTTTCATTTGTTTGTTTTGCTCTTTTGGTCAAACCCAAAAAATCATTGCCAAGACTGATGTCAGGAAGCTCACACCTTATGTTTTCTTTGAAGAGTTTTGTGCTTTCAGGTCTCCCATTCAAGTGTTGAATCTATTTTGAGTTAGTTTTTACATATGGTGTAAGATAGTGGTCCAGTTTTGTTTTTTTTTTTTGCATGTAACTGCCCAGTTTTCCCAACACCATTTACTGAAGAGACTGTCCTTTCTCATTGTATATATTCTTGGCTCCTTTGTCATAATTTTCCATATACATGTGGGTTGATTTCTGATCTTTCTGTTCTGTTTCATTGACCTATGGGTCTGTTTTGATGCTAGTACCATATTGTTTGATTACTACTCTTTGTTAATACAGTTTGAAATCAGAGAGTGTGATGCCATCAGCTTTGTTATTCCTTCAGGTTGCTTTGGCTCTTCAGTGTCTTTTGTGGTTCCATTCAAATTTTAGGTTAGTATGTACTATGCCAGTGAAAAATGCCATTGGAATTTGATAGGGATTCCACTGAATCTGTAGATCACTTTGAGTGGTATGAACGTTTTAACAATATTAATTCTTCCGGTCCGTGAGCACAGAAAGCTTTTCATTTATTTGTGTTTCCTCACATTTTTCCATTAATTTCTTGTAGTTTCAGTGTATAGATCCTTCACCTTCCTGGTTAAGGTATTTCATTATCACCTCCTAAATATTTTATTCTTTTTGATGCAATGTAAATGAGACTGTTTTCTTAATTTCTCTTTCTGATAGTTTACTGTTAGTGTATAAGAACCCAACTGATATTTGTATATTGATTTTGTATTTTGCAACTCTACTGAATTCATTTATTAGTGGTAACTATGTTTTGGTAGGATCTTTTTAGGCTGAATTGTATGTGTGTGTGTGTGTGCATATCATGTCATCTACAAATGGAGATACTTCTTCCTTTCCAATTTGAAAGCCTTTTAGTTATTTTTTTCTTGTGTAACTGCTTTGGTTAGGGCTTCTATTACTATGTTGAATAAAAGTGGCAAGAGTGGGCATCCTTGTATTAGTTCTGATCTCAGAGGAAAAACTTCCACCTTTTCACCATTCTATAATTAATGCTAAGCTGTGGGTTTGTCATTTGTGGCCCTTATTATATTGGTGTGTTTCCTCTATACCCACTTTATTGAAAGTTCACATTATGAATGGATGTTGAATTGTGTCACATGTTTCTTCTGCATCTATTCAGATGGTCATATGATGTTTGTCCTCCATTTTGTTAATGTGATATATTTATTGATTTGTGGATTTGAACATCCTTGTAATTCTGGAATAAATCCCAGTTGAAGTGAATATGATCCTTTTAATGTATTGTTGAATTCAGTTTTTTAATATTTTGTTGAGGACTTTGCATTTATGTTCGTCAAGGATATTGACCTATAATTTTCTTACAGGATTCTTGTCTAGTTTCAGTATCAGGGTAATGCTGGCCTGATAAAATGAGTTTAGAAGTATTTCCTTCTCTTCTGTATTTTAAGTGTTTGAGATGGATTGGTATTAAGTCTTCTTTAATTGTTTGGTACAATTACCAGTGAAACTATGTAGTCCTCAACTTTTCTTTGTTAGGAGATTTTGTGTTACTCTTTAGTAGTAATTCGTGTACTCAGATTTTCTGTTTCTTCATAATTCAGTCTTGGTAGGCTGTGTGTTTCTAGGAATTCATCCATTTCTTCTAGGTTGTCCAATATGTTGATGTATAATTGTTCATAGTAGTCTTTTTTGAGCCTTTGTATTTCTGCAGTTATAACTGCAGTTATCAGTTATAATGTCTCCTCTTTAATTTGTAATTTCGTTTATTTGAGCCCTCTCTTTTTTCCATAGTAAGTCTAGCTAAAGGTTTTTCTGTTTTATCTTTCCAAAGAACTGGCTTTTGGTTTCACTGATCTTTCTGTTGTCTTTTTGGTTTCTATTTCATTTATTTACACTCTGATCTAAGAAACTGCCCAATTTTTTTTTTTTTTTCAGAGTGGTTGTACTCTTTGGAATTCCCACCAACGATAATATGAATAATAAAAGAGTTCCAACTACTCTACATCTTTGTCAGCATTTAGTATTGTCAGAATTAAAAAATTTAACCATTCTAAAAGATGCATAGCAACATCTTATCATGGTTTTAACTTTCATTTCCCTAAATACTACTGATACTGACATTTTTAAATATTTTTGTGTCTCTTTATATCTTCTTTGGTGAAGTGACTGTTCATACCTTTTGCCCATTTTTACTGGATTCTTTTCTTGTTGCATTTTGAGAGCTCTTTGTATAAATTGTGGATACTAGTCCTTTGTCAGATATATAACTCACAGATTTTTTTTTTCTGAGTTTTTGGCTTATTTTTCCAATGTCTTAAATATCTGTCACAGAGCTAAAGTTTTACATTTTGATAATAACAGTTATAATCTTTTATTTTATGTCATGTTTATTTGGTGTTATGTTTAAGAAATTATTGCATAATCCTAGGTCACAAAGATTTTTTTCTCCATGTTTTTTTCTTGTAGTTTTATATAGTTTAATGTTTTATATTTACATATCAATCTATGTAGAATTAATTTTTGTATGGGGTTGAGGTTTAGACCCAGGCTCATTTTTTGTGTATGAATAATATGAATTGTTCAAACACCATCTGTTCAGAAAAATATCTTTTTTCTCCTGGAATGTTTTTAAATTAAATTACAAAGTTTAATCTAATTTCTGTCCTTTCAGGTTGAAAAATTACAACTCTATAAAGTTTTTATTACATGGATTTAATATATTTAACAAATTCAAAATTGGGTTCCATCACTCAAAAGAAAGTATTTGTTCAATTTTAATATATATATATATATTGGGGCGCCTGGGTGGCGCAGTCGGTTAAGCGTCCGACTTCAGCCAGGTCACGATCTCGCGGTCCGGGAGTTCGAGCCCCGCATCAGGCTCTGGGCTGATGGCTCAGAGCCTGGAGCCTGTTTCCGATTCTGTGTCTCCCTCTCTCTCTGCCCCTCCCCCGTTCATGCTCTGTCTCTCTCTGTCCCAAAAATAAATAAACGTTGAAAAAAAAATTAAAAAAAAAAAAAAAATATATATATATATATATATATATATATATGATAGAACCATATTTGTGAGGATTTATGTCTTTGTGGCAAGAAATATAAAATAATTTTAAGGATTTTGTCTTAATTTTACATACTGTTTATAAAAGAAAGTGGGATTTTTTTTTCATTCTGTCTTAAAATTCTGCTGAATTTAGCATACAGTTACCAGTGTTCAGTTCAGTAGCAGTGTGTTATCTTGTCTTATTTTAAGTCCTCCACATTTAAATGTTTTTTAAAAAATTCACATGAAATAATTTCTGATTTATTTTTGCTGTTTATTTTTTAGTGTATATTATCAAAAGAGGAGAGATTTAATGACCCCTAAAAAGCTCTCTTTAGAATGAAATGAAGGTGGTTAATATAAAATTTTAAAACTCCATTTTTCTTCTCAAAATCTGGTAACTCTTTATTTTTTATAAGACCACAATTTACTTTGAAGTAAAAGAAGTAACTTCTAACAGAATGAAATTGTGGGGGAAGATAATAGAAGGATTATTTTATTTACCACTGTTTGTTTTTAGTATTTATATGGAATAATCAGCTCAAACTATAATATGCAATTAAATATTTCATGTGATAAAATTTTAGTTTATATTAACAAATGATTAGTGTATTAGTAAATTACAAATATTAGTAAAAATGATGTGGACTGAAACAGATAGTCTGGAAATCTTTTTATAAAGTTGAAATGATCTTAGTCACTTATATAATTAAGGAATAAAAATACATTTAAGTTTTAAAAACATTTGAAGTGCATATACATACATGGTAGATATATATATTGGATGTATACATATAGCTTCATTTTTTTATTGTTTATGGTTTCTGTTTTTACCTCCTTTTTCATTCTAAGTTTTTTCTAGGGTAGTGACTATTTTCTTTGTTCTCCTTAACCTTCCACATCTTTGACCCAGCCACACAGTCCAAGAAGTGCTGTTCATAATAATGCAGTTCTTTTCAACAATGTTGACCTGAAATTTTTAAAATAACAGAAAATAATGCCAATGTTCTATTGTTTTCATTCCACTTCAAGCAATATTTTATATGCATCACTGCATTGACACTTGATTAAGCTTTTTTATTTTCTACATGAGTTGAAGTTTTAATATATTTTGTTTAGAAAGAAGGTTAATTGTTATGATGTTCAGTATTACTGCTTTTGGCACGGAAGTGTGGGAAATTCCTTTCATTTGATCATATTAAAAAGACTTGTTAACTTATCATTTTTAAGATGCTCTTCATGTAGACTTAAAAACTGATTATGAAATTTGACATTCTTTATAGTCCAGTATTAGAATGGCACATTATGATGCATTTACCATTTATGGTCAGAAAGACCAAGTGAATATAAACAGAAACTCATTATATATGTCTAATTTATTCTCAGCTTGGAAGAGCTAACTTGCTTTAAAAAAATAATAAAAGTGAAAATGTATGATAGTAAAGTTATTTTTACAGGGCCAGAATTTTTTGGTTTTAAATTCCTTAAATTTGCGAAAAGGTTTTGGAAACCATAAGATTTTTTTTTTTACTCTACTGAGGCTTTTCTCATTGAAGGACTGTATATTTTCATTTGTTTATTAAAAAGAAAAAATATTTAATGCCCTCATTCACCTTTAGAGCAAGTCAGCTCAAAACTAACCCTCTTCTACCCTTCCCCCATCCACCTCAGCAGTATAATGTCTTCCTCTCATTATCTTTGTGGTATAACTTAAAGTTTTTCAGGTACTTTATAGTTAGGAATTATAGTGCTGTGTTTTTATTCATTTGGAAATCTACATACCTAGCATCCCTGAAAATAATAAATCTGCTTAAGTTTATGATGCCATTTTATTAAGGGTATCTGTTTTGCATTAAAAGTTCTTCAGTGATTTTTTTCATACTTATTATATCCCAGAATTTGCTCCCAAAAGAAAAAGGAAAATGCCCTTTAGATGGCTGGAGATGTTTGAAAACTATAAATCAACAAATTCCAATAAATAACTGTTTCACCCTGATACTTGTGTGATTAGATTTAGGAATTTGCTGTTTAGTAGGTTCCTATTGTGGAAGAGAAATCTCTCAGGCATGAATTGATAGTCCAGATCCTTTGAGGTCTGTCTATTCTGACCTATGACCCCTATTCTTACAAGGTCAACATCTGAGGGCAGGAGATTAAGGCAGTTTAAAGACTGGAATGGTAAATGGAATGGAAAAATTAGCCAGCACATTTTGGGTGCAAAACATCAAAGTCATCAAATAGTTTGCTTATTTTAAACCTGGCTTATGGGCGTAACAAGCTAATTTTACTGTTTTTTGTTGGAATCAGAAAATTTTAATAGCCATAATTGAAGATTCTATTTATACAATAAATTTAACTGTATAGTACAAATTAAGTTCACGCTTTACCTATCTCAAAATATCTGAAAATACAAAAATAATTTGTCAGTTTCAATACATTTTAGTCTTGTGTCTGTCCAGTTTGGATACTTAATTAAATTCAAATTGTAATAACGTTTACTTTAGTTTTTACTCTGAAATAATTTTAGTTTATCACCAATGTTGAATAAAATACATGTGCACCTATGTTGGCTAATAATTTCAAAGTGACTGAGGATTTAATTGTGATTTATACTATTGACTTTTAAGAAAAATCTATTTTTAAAAGGTAAAGGTAGAAAATAGAAGAAAGTAAATTGATTACACAGAAACAGTTTCTCCTTTGTCTTTCTTAGACTTTGCTCTTTTATATTTCACTTTTCCCTCTTAAATGTTTCTTTAATTGTATGTGTTTCACTGTAATTTCAAAATGTAGACTTTAAATTTTAGTTCCTATGTTTTGGTCCCTTGTAAGAAATTCTCCATCACCCTTTATTTCACGTTTTTTTTGTATCCTGGACAGCTGTGGATTTGTATCTTCTGCTTCCTACTAATGACTAGCAAGGGCTGGAGCTGAATAACTGAACTATTGCATCGAAGTTGCCATTGGTAAAACCAATGGAATACCTGAGTTTCCTTAATTCTTTAGCATTTTTTATTCTACCCCAAATTTTCTTATTGTAGACTTAATTTTAGGTTGGTTTCTCAAGTCCTTTCTTCTTGTGATCATTTTGCCAGAGATCTCTTAATGAGGCAATTATAGTTGTTTCCTTCATTCACATTATCTTAGCAGATGCTCTCCCTGCTGTGACCTCTGTTCAGACTGGGCAGACAATATGCCATTCTCATCACCCTGCACAAGACATTGTGTGGGGCTGAGCTTCATTTGGTGCTGCATAGGTCTCCCAAGATGTCTGATGAGAATGGTCAGAATCTAAGTGGCAGATAATCACAATTTTAGGTCGATTTTCTGATTGCTGTTTTATTTTCAGCAAAATGAACAGTAAATGATGCAGAAAAGGGTATTCATTCCAGAAGCAACTTAAACAATATTTCAAGTAGGAATTGTGGGTTTAACAAGTAACTTTATATAACTTTGCTCCTTTAGACTGTGGTCTTGGTGAAGTGAGATCAAATATTCATAGTATGGTTTCAATACAAAGAGTTACAAGAATTGCCTAATATTTCAAAATTTGGAGGTCCTTTCAAAAAAGGAAATTAATTTAGCCTTTACTACTAACTGTATATTTTTAATGAACATATGACATTGTTCAGAATAACACTTTTAAACTTAAAACATAAGTCCTCATGTTTATATCTGCTATGGTGTCCACTCTGTTTCTGTGTGAACCCGATAAGGACTAATTAAGATGAAGACTAATCAACAAAAAAATTTCCATCCTTTACACTTGCTAAATCCCTCTACTTGAAATACTAGTGTTAAGCCTCAAGCCTAAGTAACAATCCAGGTAATTACAAAATTGTTAGCAGCCTTGAGCTAGCTTTTCTTTATTCTCCATTAATAAGGAAGTATAAGTCAAATTTCGTTCTGCTAAGTTTGAAGAGCAAGGTTCTTTCAAATTTATACTGGAATTTTAATTGTTTGAAATTTGGTTGAGATAAACAGATCAAGAGTTATAACTTGAATTGTATTCATACTCCAATGAGATTTTCTTTTGTTGGTGTAAATAGGATTACCTTATTTATATAATAATTTATAATATGTACATTTTAATCTGCTTGCACTTATCAGTAAAAAGTAGTAATTTAGTAAGTCAGGTTCTAATTTAGAAAAATCAGATTCATAATTGGTTTTATATAGTATAGTAATACTTTTAATAGATACATTTTCACATGATGAAGGACCATTTTTAAAGTGTAAGGCCTTTGGATATAAGCAGAGAATAAATATTAAATTTAGAAAATGTTTTGTAAAGGTAAAAAGCTCTTGTGATCATCTTCTCTTAAAAGAAAATCTCAATTCAAATAACCCAGAATTTTGGCCTCTAAAATTTTTCTTTAAATTTAGTCTTGTCTATTGTATGATTATTTTACATGTGAATTAATAAGGAACAAAATCAAGTGTTTTCCTTCCTTTTGGGAAAGAAAGAGTTATTTGTTGACTCTTAGAGGCGATAGAAAATGTTCAGAATCCCTAGAAATGCTAAAAAGTTTATTTAGCCCTTCCATGAAGGCTACAGATATTATTTATAATTTTTATAATTATTTTTAAAACTCTCAGTTTTTCAAGGATCACATATTAAGGACAACTGTTTCCTAGCTCTACTCATGAATTGGGAAAGCAGGATATGGTCACAGAGGAGCCTAATTGCTGAATGCCAAATTTGAACCTGGTCTCTTTAAATTTGAACCTGGGCCTGCCTCCTCATTAGCCATTCTACATGGTCACAAATAAAAACTTATATGGATAGCAGTTTTTTAACAGGACCATTGTATGAAACTGCTATTAAGTCACTTCCTGCTTTTTCCTATTCGGCTGACTCAGGACTATATTCCCTGATTTGAGCATTTGCTTTTAGTCCCCTCAGTTTTAGTAGCCCGTTTAGAGTCCCCTCTTGGGTTTATTATTGAAAGTACTGGAGGTACTACCAATGCAATAAGAAAAGGAAACAAAACTGAAAATCTAAGGATTGAAAAAGAAGAAATGAAATGCTTTGTTATATATAACAGGGTTTTATATCCATAATTATCTACAGATAAGTTAGTGGAATAGTTGGAATAAATGAATAGTTGGAATAAACAAATTTGACAATATTGCTAGTTACAAGTTCAGTACAAGAAAACTGAACTAAGAACAACTGAATATCAAGAATGCAAAAACAATTCTGTACCCCAGAAATTTCCTATAATTCCAAAAAAGGTTTATTTTACAACTGGAACATTAACCATATTATACTATACTAAGGAATAAATCTAACACAATATGGCAGACTTCTATGAAGAAAATGATAAACTTATACTGAGAGATGTAAAAGCAGACCCAAATAAATGGACAAAGGTATTTTGTTAATGAATGGAAAGGCTCAACATTTTAAAGAAGGTAATTCACCATAAAGTAATCTACAAATTCAATGTAATTCCATTCAGAATTCCAATAAGCTTGATTCAAAAACTGATTTGGAAGTTGATAGGGCCAATATAACCACATAGTTTTGTAGATGAGAACCAAAGTGTGAGGGCTCTTTCTACCAGATATCAGTGTTTGTTATATAACAGCCAGGTTAAGTATATGGTAATTAAGTGAAGCAGTGGCCCAGTGAAAGACAAAGAGACCTTTGATATATGGCAGAGATGGCATTTCAGATCTTAGAAAATAATAAAAGTATTAGAAATGGTGCTGGGATTGTATCAGTCCATAGAGAAAAAGTAAAAATGGACCCCTACCTCATACCATGTTTAAAGACCTAAAAGTATAAAACAAAACTTTACAACTTTATTAGAAGGAAATGTAGGAGAATATCATTGTGACCTTGGGTTTGGAAAAAAAAAAATGTACAGAAAGCACAGACCATAAGAGAAGATTAAATTAACTATTTCAGAATTTAAAACTTATACCTGGCAAAGGTTTCATTCAGGAAGATAGAACTCTGAGTCTTATGGAAATTGGGGATTTAGATCTTAAACAAGTATGGGAGTTGCTAGGGAAGGGAAGAGTGAGTCCGTCGATGAGAGAAATAGTCATAGTCACTAACCACTCTTCACAAACCCTGGAGTAGACCGACAAATCAGACCTTGTAGATCTTACTGTATAAAATCTTCTATCTTTGTTAATTTGCTTCTATTTTCTAAAGTTGAGTTTTAGCCTATTTTCAGTCTTAGTTCTTATAAATAATGGTTTTAGACCTTTTCCTTTAAGAAAAACTTAACCGTGTTGTTGCACAGGTTTTGGTATAAATTTCTAATTATTTTCATTATTTTCTAGTTAATTTAAACTTCCAGTTTAAATTTTCACTTTGCTTCAAGGGTTATTGTTTTTCATCTGACTGGAGATAATAGTGGTTACTAATCTTTCAGGTGTAAGTAATATGAACCAACTCATAATGGCTTAAGGCAATTATTCTCCAGCGTGGTCCCTGGAGCAGTGTCAGCATCACAGGGAATCTTGTTCAGAATGCAAATTCTTAGGCCTCATCCAGACTTATCCCAGGACAGGGATCCCAGCAATTTTGTTTTTTTGTTTTGTTTTGTTTTGTTTTGTTTTGTACAAACCCACCAGATAATTTTGTTGGACTCTGAAGTTTGAGAACCACTGGCTTAAGGAGGAGAAAAGGAAATTTACTGACTCACTAATTTGTAATTCCAGGAATTAGAATAGTTACAGATATATCTAGATTTTAGTGCTCAATCCAAGTGCCAAGGGGGATAGAATTGCGAGCAATTCTAACAAAGGTTTAGGATTGATTTTATTGATCTAAACTAGAATGGAACTCTCTGATTTGCTAGGCTTGAGTCATTTGCCCACCCCTTGAGCTGAGGGGTGAGGTGAACCCTATCCAAATGACAAAGGTTAAAAATAGGTGAAAGAATACTTTTGAAAGAAAATCAAGGTGTTATTATGAAAAAGAGAGATTGGATGAGGTCAGGCAAAGACCATTTTTGTTCATAAAACAGTGCTACACCAAAAGAGCCAGTATGCAAACTCTGTTTTCCAGCAACATAAGGAACTTGTGACATAATGTAAATCAACTTGTTCCTTCGCTGAGAAAGTCTTGCTACAAAAACAATGTCACCTGTACTAAATAGTCATTTCGGTATCTTCCATTACTTGTTTACATGTTTCTTCTTTTTTTTTAAGTTTATTTATTTTCAGAGAATGAGAGAGAGCACGAATGGGGGAGGGACAGAGAGTGAGAATCCAAAACAGACTTTGTGCTGACAGCAGAGAGCCCAATATGGGGCTCAAATCCACAAACCGTGAGATCAGGACCAGAACCGAAGTCAGATGCTTAACTGACTGAGCCACCCTGGTGCCCCTGTGTGTTTCTTCTTTACTTGCCTCCTTTTCTCCTTCTGGAACTCCTGTTATTCAAGTGTGCTTCGAAATTGATCTTTGTTCCCTCTATCAGCAGCTCCCATCTCCCCCGTAAGATTGTTCTTCTTGAACTTTCAGAATATCGAGTTCTCAGGTGTGACTATCTCCCGTCACTGTTTTTTCTATTCAGGTTTAAAATTTGAAATCCTGTTTTTAGTTCTAGAGAGCTTTTTTGTTTCCTGTTCTAATCTAATTGGTTTATGTTAAAATTCTCTTCAGAGAATATCAGTGGGAGCCACATTTTCCAAAAGTGCATCTTTCTTCCTTAAGTTACATTGTCCTTATGAGTTACTGGTGTGTGTGTGTGTGTGTGTGTGTGTGTGTGTGTGTGTGTGTTTCTCTCCAATCATGGTTTTTCTTCACTTAGCAAGAATACAGACCTGGATTTTAGTGTTTCTTGGGCAGAGGCAAATCTCTGAACTGTGGAAGGTATAGTTTCTGCTCTTCTGAGCTGGCAGTAAACGAACTTATCAAACCATGACCCTTCTGCTAAGGGAGATAGGAGGATGGAGGGATGGATGGCCAAGGAAAGAATCTCTCTGTATCTTCCTCTGTTCCCTGAAGAATATATTTCATTTACCAAAGGAACAAAAAAATGAAAGGACTTAAGGATAAAGCTTAATAAGAGATATACACTACCGAAATGGAGAAAACGAAAACTATACATTGTTGATATAAAAGAAAAGTTAAGTAAATCTAAATACATGTATGAAGTCTGTTCTGAGGTATGTTATCTGTGTGTGTGTTTGAAAATGGGATTTCTGTTACTTTCATAATCTTATTTTAAATAGGATTGATTTTATATAGTTTTTTAAGTAGCCACCTTACTAACTTCTTTTGTTAATTTTAATTTTTAATGCATTTATGGTTTCCAAGGTGTAAAATATTTTCACCTACAAATAATTTTACTTCATGTATGATAATTTTAGGCATATCCAATTTTATTGTTATTTTCATTTAGTGAGTTCTTTCATTTTGTTTCTGCCTTTGTTTCTTACACTTCTGGTGATCTTACAAATATTGATCTATATGGGTTTTTTTCTGGCTTATTTCTTTTAACTCCTAAATCCGTCTGAAATTTAATTTATAACTTTTTATAACATGAAGCTTTATTCTGAATTTTCTCATATGCTGTCTCTTATTTGAGCTCTTTCCAATGATTTGTGAAGGCTCTTTTCTTATATAGTGATTTCTTCTATATAATAATTCTAGTATGTATGTTTCAGGACTCCCTAATTTTGCATAGTTTGTCCTGCCTCTTCTTCCACCAGTTGTTTTAATTTTTATATGTTTGTAATACATTTTTGTACCTAGAAAGCAAATCTCCCTTTACTACCATTTTAAAATATTCTTGTAGCTACTCTCACTTATTTTTCTGGATGAATTTAAAAATCACTTTGTCAGGTCTTCTCATCAATATCAAAAGAATTTCATTGGTATTTTGATAGAAATTCAAGTTATTTTATTCATGGAATTCCTATGGTACAGTAATCCCAGTTTTATAGTTGATAAATCTGAGTACAGTACTATAGGTAGAAATTTATGAAGCCATAAATCTAATCATATTTGTAAGCTATTACTTCATATAGCGTGATCTATTTTTTCATGCTCTTAAGAGTTGAATTAATGTAGTCATTGCAAATTATTTTAACAACAACAGTTTTTAGTTTCTATCCTTATTTATTAAAGAATTTATCTCTGGTATTTAATATCTTATAAGTAGGTAATAAGCAAAATTTAGATCTGTGATATATTAGAAAAGTATTGTCAAGGAAAGGAAAAATAATGCTACAGGTATATGTATTTTGAATAGTCTAAAAGTTAGACTCGTAAGAGTAGTAATAGAAAAAGCAAATAAATAATCTCATCACAGACTGAGAATTACAGGAATACCTGAAGGAACTGTTTGTTTATTCTGTGTATATTTTATATCAGTGGGCCTATTTAATTCTCAAAAACTCTAAATGTGCTTTTTAAAAATTGTATTTTCTTTAAAAATTAAAAAAACTGTTATGTCTGCATGCACTTGGACAAGGCTAAAAAACTACCCATTTTTGGGCTCAGGAAGGAAGTGTCTGATGTTCTGTAGTGCATGGCCAGGCTGCTTTTGAAAGTCCAGTTGGTGGAGTGCTGAGCAAAAGCTGGCCAGAACTCAGAACTATAAACCTGATCATGTCTTTTTTGTCAAATGAGCAATATATGATGTACAATCTAATGCCACTTTTAAAATATATATGTGTATGTGTGTGTATACATGTATATTTTTCTGTTTTCTGAAATGGCGTTTTTATAGTTAGTAATTTTAATTGATATTAACTGAAGTGTTTTAAAATTACTTTGTATTTCATATTGTCAGGCCAGTTATAGACTTCATTAATTTTCTTAATTTTTTTCTTGTTTAAGTCACATCACCAAAATACCTAAGAAATGTTGATTTTGGCACTTTATTTTATTAGGAAATTAAAGGCATGCTATAAAATATTTAAGACTATTTTACAAATGATGCTGTAAAAGGTATATGAGGCTCACTGAGGCTAAGTAAATATACCTAAGAGAAAATCAAGCATAGTTGTATTGGGAAGTTGCTGAGAGAGTAAATCTTAAAAGTTCTTAGCACAAGAAAAAAGCTCTGTAACTATGTATGGTGACAAATGTTAACTAGACTTGTAGTGATCATTTTGCAATATATACACAAATATTGAATCATTATTTTGTATGCTTGAAGCTAATATTATGTATGTCAATTATACCTCAATTAAAAAAAAAGGAAAAGTGCATTTATTAACAAAAGAAATAGGTATCCAGAGGACACCAAGTGGTAATTGAATTGTTAAGGAATGTTGTGTTCTAGCTCTGTTCTGTTCTCCCAAAGGAGTTTTTTAAAGTTTCAAAGAAGTATTTGTATTAAAAAACAAAACAAAACAAAACAGTAGGCCATGAGACCTATGATCTGAGGTTTTTCTTGACATGTGAAATCCATGAGGACAGGATCTGGTCTTCCTTATTTATCATTGTATATCTAGCTCCAAACACCTAGTGTGGTACGTAATAAGTCCTCAGTAAATTTTTCTCGAATGAAGTAGCTGTGACCTTGGGCAATTATCTTTCCCTGTGCCTCAGTTTTCTCATCTGTACAATCATTAATTCCACCAACTTTTGTTGCTTACCCATTGTGTGCCAAACACTGTCCAGGCAATGAGCATATAGCAGAAAATGAGACCTATAAGGATTTTGCCATTCTGGAGCAAACATTTTATTTTTATTTTTATTTTTTTTAATTTTTTTTTCAACGTTTATTTATTTTTGGGACAGAGAGAGACAGAGCATGAACGAGGGAGGGGCAGAGAGAGAGGGAGACACAGAATCGGAAACAGGCTCCAGGCTCTGAGCCATCATCCCAGAGCCTGACGCGGGGCTCGAACTCACGGACCGCGAGATCGTGACCTGGCTGAAGTTGGACGCTTAACCAACTGTGCCACCCAGGCGCCCCGCGGAGCAAACATTTTAGAGCGTGAGGCAGAAAGACAATAAATGCAGAATGCAAAGTCAGGTAGTAGTAACTGCTGTGAAGAAAAATATAGCAGGGTGAGGTGCCAGAGGTTAACTATAGGACCACTTAGGTCAAGTGGTCAGGAAATGCCTGTGGAGTTGCCATCTGACCAGAGACCTGAATAAAGAGATAGAGCAAGCCTTGTATGGTTCTGGAGAAAGTGATTTCTATTCAAAAGGATGGACCTATGTATGCAAAGACTGTAAGGCGGTAATGAATTTAGCTTGTTTGGAGGGGCTGTAGGCTGGTAGGTATGGAATTAAGCAACTAATGGGAGAAGTGCAAGATGAGGGTTGACAAATTGTCAGGGGCTGGATTATATGTAGCCATAGAGGCCATGTTCTTTATGAACAGAAAGACCAGTTCGGAGGCTGTTACAATAATGCAGACAGGTGAGAGGTGATAATGGCTGGGACAGGGAGGTGGACTTGGGAAGAAGTTGTTGATTCCAGACATAATTTGAATGGGCCAACAAGAACTTCTGTTTGACTGGCTTTCTAGCCTGAGGGAAAGAAAAGGATTAGGGTGACTCCCAATTTCTGGTGTGAGCAGTTGGGTACAGTTTACTGAGGTGAGGTTGCGGGTAGGCAAAGTTGGAGAGTCAGGAGCACAGTTTTGGACATACTACTTTTGAGCTGTCTCTAGAGCAGAGATGTCAAATGCGTATTTGTTTCTGGGTACCCAAATGGGTATTTGAAGTTCAAAGTAATGGTAGGGACTAGAAATCTAAATTTGGGAGCTATCAATGTATTGACAATATTAAAAGCCATGGGGATAGATGAGAGCACTTTGAGGACAGAAAAATTTAGAAGATTAAAAGGTACAGCAAGGAAAGAGTGGGTAGAAGGGAGGAAAATGAGGAGAGTGATTCCTTGAAAGCCTTGTCTGAAAGATAGAGTGATTAACTGTGTTGACTACACTGCTGAGAAGACCAGATAAAAAAAAGCAGCCATTTGGTTTGGCAGGATGGAGTGGTGACTTTAATAAAGGGGTGTTTCTAGTGCTTATAGGCGAGAGAGTAAGATTAGATGACTACTGGGGCGCCTGGGTGGCTCAGTCAGTTAAGCATCTGACTTCGGCTCAGGTTGTGATCTCGCGGTCCTTGAGTTCGGGCCCCACGTCGGGCTCTGTGCTGACAGCTTGGAGCCTGGAGCCTGCTTCTGACTCTGTGTCTCCCTCTCTCTGACCCTCCCCCATTCATGCTCTGTCTCTCTCTGTCTCAAAAATAAATAAACATTAAAAAAAAATTAAAAAAAAAGATGACTACTTCCTTATTTAGCAAGAAAAGTCACTTTAATATTCATTTTTATTTATATTCTATGCAGTCTTTTATTCTTAATTGGAGGGGAAAAGGAGAGATTGAAATCAAAACAAAGTATTATCATTTAAAGGGTCACTGGATTAGATGACTTTTCCAAATCCTTCATCTTTCAGATTTTTGGTGTTAATATTTAAATTTTCTCAAATCATGTATGTAGTATACATAATACTTCATTTAAAAAATAGTAGCTCAGGGCATCTGGATGGTTCAGTCAGTTGGGCTTCTGACTTCAGCTGAGGTCATGATCTCACGGTTCGTGAGTTCAAGTCCTGTATTAGGCTCTTTGTTGACATCTCAGAGCCTGAAGCCTGCTTTGGATTCTATGTCTCCCTCTCTCTCTGCCTCTCCTCCCCCCCTCAAAAATAAACATTAAAAAATTTAAAAAAATAAAAAATAGTAGCTCTGTTTTATATGCTCACAATACCCAGCCATCTTAAATTAGCATATATTCCTATTTAGCGTGTATTCCTATTTATAAACACATTCCTTTCTCTAACCCCCAGTTTGTATGCAGCTAGCTGATTACAAATGTATATTCTTTTTACATGAAGGATGGCATTCTATAACATACTCTTTTGCCCTTGCTTCTTTTTCAGTTTGTTTTTTAAACAAACTTTTCCAGGCAATACATAAACATTATATAAAACCTAGAGATATACACAAGGTGAAAAAGGGAAAAGATCATACTCTTATCAGAGTACCAACATGAAAACTTGCATATGTAGTTTTCTATCTGTGTGTGTGTTTGCATAAGTATGTGTTTGCCAAAATGTACAGTTCTTTTATAAAAAAAAAACTTTTTTTATTTGGTGTAATAACTTAAATATTTTTAGTATTACTTCTGCCTTTGATTCTTTTCCATCAAACCATAATACATAGAATACTGGAAGACCTAGGAACCTCATGCAAATGTGTAGGCTATGCTTCAAAAAGTTTGTGCTTCTTAACTTTATAAATTAGTAGTAGTAGTATCCATCATTGTTGCTTACATGCTTACCAGACTGTATATTCACTACTCTTCCATCTCTGATCTTCATTCTGCAATCATTTTCTTTTTCCCCAATATATATATCTTCTCAAATTTTCTGTAAAAACATGTGTTTGTGGCAAATTCTATTGTCTTTATCTGAATAACTCTTGACTCTACTCTTGTTCCAAAAAGCTATTTCACAGGATATGCATTTCTAGTTAACAGATATTTTCTCTTAAGTATTTCAAGATATTATTATGATCCTTGGCTTCCAGTTTAAGATCCTTGTTTGCAATTTAATATGTCTGCCATCAGTTTAATTCTTTTTTTCTTTTCAAGTGATTTTTTCTATCTAGCTCCTTGTAAAATCTTTTTGTCCATTTTTATTTATCTTTCTTGGTATATATAATAACCCCTCTCTATATGTATGTTCAAGTTTTTTTATCCCTTCTGGAAAATTTTCAGCTATCATCTCTTCAAATAATGTCTCTCTTTTTATTTTCTCTAGTCTCTTTCTCTCTGTTTCTCTCTTTCTCTATCTCTCTTTGGTTCTCTCTCTCTCTCTCTCTCTTTCTCTCTCTCTCTCTCTCACAGCCACACATACATATATGTATATGATGTATGTTGGACATTCTTGTTGTATAGTAATACAGCAACCTTTTTAACCTTTCATGTTTTTAATCTTATCAGTCTATTCTATTTCATGTAATTTCTTTAGATTTATTTTCCAGTTTACTAATCCTACCTTTAGCTGTATCTAAGTTGCTATTTAGTAATTCCACTGAGTTTTAAATCCCAACAATATCATTTTAATATCTAATGGTTATATGGAATTTCATATTTTCAAATGTGCCTCAGTATTTTGCTGGTCTCTTGTTGGTTATTCATTTTTTTTTCTTCATCTTTTATTTCTGTAAAACCTTTGTCTCTGTTTTATGGTTTGTTTTTGAATATCAAATAAAGGTTTTGGAAGTCTGAATCCATAGTTTGTTGTTTCTGCTGATCCTTACCTCATGGTAGTTTATTTCTTAATGTCTTGTGATCTTTGATTATGAGCTTATACATATTTGATTATAAGCTATGGAAATAGTGCTGTTCTAAATTGAGAAAACTTTCCTTTTGAAGGAATTGCCTGGAACTGGGGGTTTCCATAGCACTAATATCAAGGATCCCTGTAACTAATATGAAGGATCTCTGACTTGATGTGGAAGTGAGTTTAGATGCTGCTGCCACCATGACGCAGTCTAGTCACTTGTTACAGTACTAATATTGTCATTCACCATTGGGACACCCCTGTTTCTTCTTGTTCACTGCTCCTTCCTCTAATTTTGCCTCTAGGTTTATTTGAGGGGCTAATGCCCTTATTTTTTGCAACCCAGCAATGCGTGAAAATGTATGTTTAAGGTACCTGGTGTTCTTTAGGTGCCTGATTGGTCATACTGTTGTAAGCAGAAGTTCTACCTAATGTTCTCTTCAGCTACCTCTGGCCTGCTTTTTAAGTTATTGAGTTTTTAGTTTCAATTACTTATTTCTTCTAATTCTAGGTATTTTATTAATTTTTAAAAAAAAATCTGCTTGGTGATGTCTTAGAGTCTTTGTCTCCTGACCATAGTTTCAAGCCCTTGTTGCTATTTCTTTAAATCAATGTTTCTCAACCAGCATGGTACCATCACAAAGAAGGTGTTTGGAAATTTGTGGGGGAGATTTTGGTCATCTCCCCTACAAATGATGATCAGTGTTAGGAAAGGATAGTTACTGTTGTGTAGGAATGCTAGATAATTTCAGTGTATGACACAGTATCACAAAACTCACACATTGTCCTGTCTACATTTTAACTTTTGAATATTCATGGCAGCACTCATATTGGTGAGAAACTTGTTTAGAAATATCTGAGCATCAAACTACATTCTATTTTACATTTAAGTACAAATACTTTTTGGTCTGTTCTAATATACATACTAAATTTTTTCCCCAAAATTGTTTACCATTCAGAAAATCATGTCACTAATAGCTATGCCACTGTTAGTATTTAAGTGAGCAATATAGCACATCAGTAGCAGTGTGCATTTGTAGTTGGCATATGTAAATATGTTGCAGAGCAGATTTGAGACTTCTTTTAACAGATTTACATGCAAATATTGTCAAGTTAGCGTATACCATGAGCAAAACCTGTTTTAAAATACTTCATATTATTGCCATTTCACATGTTTTTATTTTATAATTGAAGTAATTTTTACATAATGAAATGCACATCAGAAATGTATAATTTTATGAGTTTTGATAAAATATACATCCATATAACAAATACAACCATCAATATATAGAATATTTTTATCATTCCATGAAGTACTGTGTTCCTCTTTCCAGTAAGTCTATGCTTTCTATATGTAACTACTCTTGATTTCTGTCCCCATTGATTACTTTTGCCTGAACCTAACCTACATTGAATTAATAATGCAATATAGTTTTATGTCTTGTTTTATAAAACATTTGATTATGAGATTAACGTAGTGTATATCATTAAGTCATATTAATTTTAGTTAGAATGTAGTTGTTATATGAATTTACCACAATTTATATATTCCTTTACTTGTTGATAGACATTTGGCTCGTTAACTGTGTATTGTTATGAGTTAAGGGGCCATTAACATTCTTATAAAAGTCTTTATGGACATGTATTTTTATTTCTCTTGAGTAATTACATAAGAATGGAATTGCTGAATGTTAGAGTAGTTTTTGAAATTTTGTAAGAAACAACCAGTTAAAACAAATGTTTATGAGTACAGTTTGTTCCACATCCTTTTCAGTATTTAAAATTTCAGTGTTTTTAGTCTTCCTACTTATTTTTATAGCAAGTAGTATCTCGTTTTGGTTTTAATTTTCATTCCCATAATGAATGAACATTTTTCATGCACTTTAAGCCATTTGTATTTCTTCTTTTGCCTGTTTGTTTTTTAAATTGAGTAGCTGTTTTATTTTTTATTTTATTTAATTTTAATTTAATTTAATTTTATTTATTTATTTTTGGCAACTTTCAAATTAGGGCTTTAGTAGAGAGAAATAATACAGACAGAAATAAAGAGGCTGGGTAGAATCAGTTCAAACAATATGTATTTATGCATGTACTTTTTTTTTCAGTTTTTATCTGTGACTATCTTAATTTCTACTTCATCTTTTTTTTCCATTGAGTAGCTGTTTTATAACTGAATTATGAGAATTCTTTATTCTAGATACAATTTCATTGACAGATAACATACTGAGAATATTTTCTCTGAGCTTTATCTTTTTCCTCTTTATACCAGTCTTTTGATGAGCAAAAGCTTTTTAATTTTAGTATAGTCTAATTTATCAATTTTTTGATGGTGCTTAGTATATTCTAAGAAATGTTTGCCTACTTCAAGGTTATGAAGATTCTCGTATCATTTTTTAAAAGTTCTGTAGTTTTACTTTTTATGTTTACAACTGTGCTTATAAATTAATTTATTTTGGTATGTGGTATTAAGTAGAGGATGAGGTTTATTTTTCCTCCATAAGTTTATCTAATTTTTCCAATGCCTTTTTGATGAAGTCTTTCTTTGTTTCATTCATTTGCCTTGGCATCTTTGTTGAAAGTCAGTTGGCCATATAAGGTGGCATGTTTATGGATTCTTTCTCTTATATTTAAATACCTTGTCTCTCATAACACCAGTACCACACTGTCTTATTTATTGTGTCTCAGCTGGGGGTGATATTGCACTATAGGGGTATTTGGCAATGTCTGAAGACATCTTTGGTTGTTACAACTGACGGAGGGGTATTGCTACCAGCATCTAGCAAGTAGAGACTGGAGATACTGCTAAAAATCTTATAATGCACGTGGCAGCCTCTACAAGAATTATCCAGCCTAAAATGTCATAGTGCAGAGATTGAAAAACCCTACTGTAGCTTTACATTAAGTCTTGAAATCGTGTAATATCAGTCCTCCAACTGATTCAAAATTGCCTTGGATATTCAAGTTCCTTTGCATTTTTATATAAGTTATAAATGAACTTGTCAACTGGGAATTTGATTGGGGTTGCATTTAACCTATAGAATAATTTGGTGAGAATTTCCTTCTTAACGATTTTGAGTCTTCATATTTGTTAACCTGATATGTAACTATTTATTTAGGTTTTTTCTTTTTCTCGGCAATATTTTGTCATTTTTAGTATAAAAAGTCTTCCGTACCTTTTAAAAACGTATTCTTGAGTATTTATTTGGATGCTATAATACATAATCTTTTTTTTTTCTTAATCTTGAGAGAGAGTATGCACCGAGGATGTGAGAGTGGGAGAGGGGCCAAGGGAAGGGGGCAGAAGGAGAGGGGCAGATGGAGAGGGAGAGAGAGAATCTTAAGCAGGCTCACATGAAGCCCATCTCAGGGCTGCAGGGCTCGATCTCACGACTGGGAGATCATGACCTGAACTGAAATCAAGAGTTGGATGCTTAACCCACTGAGCCACCCAGGTGCCCCTGTATATAATCTTTTAAAATTTTGTTGATTGTTTGCTGCTAGTATATAAAATATAGTTGATTTCTTGACTACTATATTTACCTGTTAATTCTATTATCTTCTGTAGATCCTTTATGACTTTACATGCTAACAATCATGTTTGAAAATATAGTTTTCCTTCTCTTTTTCCATCTTTATGCCTTTTATTTCTTTCTTTTCTTTATTGTTTTGGCCTGCTGCACTGGCTAGGGACCTCAGTAACATATTATTTAGAAATGGTAAGAGTGGATATCCTTGCCTCCACAGTCTTTAGGGGAGGGTAATCAGTATTTCACTATTTTCATGATGGTAGTCCTTTGTCAGGTTAAGGAAGTTTTCTTCTATTTCTAATTTCTGAGAGTTTATAATCATGAATGACTGTTGGATTTTGTCAAATGCTTTTCTCTGGAGATACTGAAAGGACCAGATGATTTTATCTCCTTTTATTCTATTAATATGGTGAATTAATTGACTTTTCTGGTGGTAATACCAACCATTATGTATTTCTGGGATAAACACCAGTTGGCAATAATACACAATTCTTTTTTTATATTGCTGGAATCTTTTTGCAAATATTTTACTAATGATTTGCATGTTCGTGTTCATGCAGGATACTGGTGCATAGTTTTATTTTCTTATATTTGTCAAGTTTTGGTATTAGATTATTTAGATCTTATTAATAATTTCTGTCTTCATACTGACAAAGGTTTTGTAAGATTGTATCATTTGTTTAACTTTTTTTTTCTTTAAATGTTGGATAGAATTTACCAGTGAAAGCACTGGGCTTGAAGCTTTCTTTGTGATTTTTTTTTTTTTTTTTTTTACAAATTCAGTTTCTTTAATAGATGAAAGGTATTATAGACATCTCCAGGGAAACAGAACCAGTGTAATCTATATTAAAATTTAAGGGTGCATGGGTGGCTTCATCAGTTACGTTTTTTATTTTGGCTCAGGTCATGATGTCATGGTTTGTGAGATTGAGCCCCGAGTCTGGCTCTGCACAGACATCAAGGAACATGCTTAGAATTCTTTCTCTCTTTGTGCCCCTCCCCTACTCACCCTAGCACATATTGTATACAGTATAGTATATTATGTTATAGTGTATACACTACATATGTGCTATATATATTATTATGTAATTGGCTTGTGCTATTGTGGAGATGGCAAGTTCAGATTTGCAGGACAGGCCAGGAGGCTGGAGACTTGGGGAAGAGTTGATGTTGTAGCTTAAATCCAAAGGCAGTCTGCAGGCAGAATTCTTTTCCTCAGGAACCTCAGTCTTTTTCCCTTAAGACCTTCAACTGATTGGATCTGCTTTACACAAAGTCTCTTGAACTAAATGTTAGTCACATCTAAAAATGGCCTTCACAGAAACATCTAGACTGCTGTTTGACTAAGAACTGGATACCATGTCCTAGCCAGGTTGACACATAACATTAACCATCTTAGAAGGCAATTCAAGGGTGCTTAGGTAGCTCACTCGGTTAAGCATCCCACTCTTGATTTTGGCTTAGGTCATGATCTAACAGTTTGTGGGTTCAAGCCCTGCATGAGGCTCTGTGCTGACAGTGAGGAGCCTGCTTGGGATTCTCTCTCTTCCTTTCTCTCTCTCTCTCTGCCCCTCCCTCACTTGCTCTCTATCTCTCGCTCTCAAAATAAATAAACATTTAAAAAAATAAAAAGGCAATTCAGGTTTTGTTTTCTTATGTTGTGTTTTTTCAAAGAATCGTCCTTTTTTATCTAAGTTGTGAAATGTTTTTTGCATAAAATTATTTATTTATAATATTAGTTTATATCCTTTTAATATCTGTAAGACACGTAGTAATTTTTCTTCTTTCATCCCTGATATTGATCATTTGTTTCTTGATCAGTCTTATTAGGAGTTCATTAATTTATCTTTTTAAATTAACTTTTGGCTTTGTTGTTTCTGTATTGTTTGTTTTCTATGTCATTGATATCTACTCAGTTATTTAATTCATATGACTTACTTTAGGTTTATTTTGCTCTTTTTCTAGAAAGCTTCTTAAGGTAAAAATTTAGGTTATTGACTTTTTAAACTTTTCTAATTTAAACATTTAAAGCCTTAAACTTCCCTCTGGGTGCTGCTTTAACTGCATTGCAGAAATTTCAACATATTTTGTTTTCAATTTCATTCCTGTTATGATTTCTTCTTTGATCTGTGTTATTTAAAAATGTGTCATATAATATCTAAAATATTTTGGATTTTCTGTATGTCTTATTTATTTCTAAATTTAATTACATTGAAACCAGAAAACATATTTTATAGAATTTCAGTATTTGAAATTCATGGAGACTTCTTTTATGTCCATTATGCTATTGTGGACAGCGTTCACTGTGCACTTGAAAACAATGCATATTCTGTATGTATTGAGTGCACTCATCTATAATGTCTTTTAGTAATAGTGTTGCTGAAATCTTCTATAGGTTTACTGATATGTGTGTCTACATGTTGTATCAATTACGGAGAAAGGGATGTTAAAATCCAACTGTAATTGTGAGTTTCTCTCTTTCCTTTGAGTTCTGACAGTATTTGCTTCCTGTTCTGAAACTCTGTTGGTTAGCAGATAAGTTGCATTCACAGTGGGAATATTATGCTTCCTGATGGATTGACCCTCTATGTTTACAAAATTTCCCACTTCTTCTATATATATTTCATCTTGAAGTATCTTTTGTCTGATACTAATATAGCAGCACCAACTTTCTTATGATTATCATGTGCAGGGAGTACTTTATGTTTCCTTGTAATTCCAGCATATTTATGACTCTATATATAGTGTGTCTCCTATAGTCAGGATATAATTAGATCTTTTTTTTTTTTTTTAATCAAACCTGACAATGTCTACTTTTTAATTGGAGAACTGAGTCTATTTGTATTTAATTATTGATACATTTAGATACAGAGCCTACCACTTTGCTATTTGTTTTCTGTTTTTCTCATTTCCCCCCCTCTATTCTTTGTTTTCTGCCTTCTTATTGGTTAATGATGTTTCATGTGCTATAAAATGTAAGAACCTAACAAAAGTATAATTTCATTTACCCCAGGGTCATCTTTTGTCACCATTGCATTGTACATTTACTTCAACATAACTTACAGATCCCACGAGTTAGTGTTATTAATTTTGCTTCACCTTGATATGTATCTTACAAGTATTTAAGAGTGGAAAATAGCATTTCATGTTGACGTACATATCACCCATCTCTAGTCCTCTTTACTTCTTTTTGTAGATGGAAGTTTCTGTGTGGTAACATTTTCCTTGAGCCTGAAGAAATTTTGTTTTTATAGCATTTCTTCTTGTGGAAGGCTGCTGGCCACGGGTTCTCTCAGATATCTTTATTTCACCCTCATTTTTGGAAGACGGCTGTGAGATCACTGTACCACCAGTGTGCTATCTTACCCACGTTTTTGATGGATATTTTTGATAGGTTCAGAATTTTCAATTGAAAGCGTTTTTTTTTTTTGTTTAGTTTTTGTTTGTTTGTTTGTTTTTACTACTTTGAAGATGTTGTTCATTTATCACCTGGCCTCCATTATTTCTGAGAAGACATTAAATGTCATTAATTTCTTTGTTCCATGTTGTATATTTTTACCCCATCGTCTCTTCTCCTTCTGAGACTCTAATTCATTTTTAACACACCATTTCCTATCACCCCACCGTCACAGAGGCTCTGTTCATATTTTTTCCTTTATTTTGTCTGTAATCAGTTTGAATTATGTTTTTTGTAATCTGTCTTTAAATTTATGGACTCTTGTTCTGCAGTTTCCATGATGCTGTTATCTAATCAGTGCAATTTTCATTTTAGATATAGCTTTCTGTTCTAGAATTTTCAGTTGGCTTATTTTTATAGTGTTTAGTTTTTCCTGCCAAGATTCCCCATTTTTCATTCATCATGTCTTTCTCTTTTATGTAGTTGAACATATTTATCATAGCTGTTTTGAACTCTTCTATTTCTAACATTTGGATCTTTTCAGGGTTTTTTCTGTTGAAGACTACTTTTTTCCTTGAACGTGGGTTGTGTTTTCCTGTTTTTTTACATGTGTAATAAGTTTTTGTACTTATTTCTAACATTTGGATCTTTTCAGGGTTTTTTCTGTTGAAGACTACTTTTTTCCTTGAACGTGGGTTGTGTTTTCCTGTTTTTTTACATGTGTAATAAGTTTTTGTACTGTATGCAGAGTATTGGGGCTGATAAGTTGTAGGGAGTCTGGGTTATTATCTACTTTACAATGCGTTGAGTGTTATCTGGCAGGCAGTTGAATTACTGGTAGATTTTTATTCTTCCAGCCTTGTTTTTATTCTAGGTTAGTGTAAATCCATTTTGATTTAAGGTTCAGCCCTTCCTCTAGGGCATGGTCCTTAATTTCTAGGGCATGAGCTTATTGGGTTCTCAACTGAATGCCCAAGGTGCTGGGTTTAGAGTCCAGCATGGGCTCTCCACTCTAGTGGGTAGAACTCTATAACTGTCAGTACCATGAGACCTTGGGTAGACAACAAACAACAGCCTCTGTCTGCTATGCTTTGTGGTCTCACTCTGTGTATGGCAGTAGGAGGTGCTTTTTTACATAGCCCTCTTCTGCCTTGAAGTCTGTGCCATGAATTCCAACTGCTTCATAAACCATGAGCTCAGATCTATATCTCTTGGGCTCACCGACACCACCATGCTGTGCTTAGGTTCCATCTCCTTGACCCTTTGTCCTGAAAGCCTACACAGGCCGAAAGTGGGTCAGACATGGCACTTACTTTAAATGTTTTCCTTCTGTAAAACATCACAGTTTTCCACTGACTGTTGTCCCATCCACTGCCTATTGCCTCATATATCTTTTCCGGTTTAATAGTTGCTTACTGAAGAGCAAGTCTAGTAACGATAAGTCTGTCATGGTCAGAAGCATACTAAACCTATGTATTCTTAATTTTTTTATATAATATGGAGGTGAAATATCTACATTGAAAAATCACAGGGGCACCTGGGTAGCTCAGTCAGTTAAGCATCTGACTCTTGATTTTGGCTGAGGTCATGTTCTCACAGTCATGAGATTGAGCCCCATGTGAGGCTCCGTGCTGAGCATGGAGCCTGCTTAGGATTCCCCCCCCTCCCGCCCCTACCTCACTCATGCTCTCTCTGAAAATAAATGAATAAATATTATTAAAAAAACAAAAATTGCAGGTAGAAATTATTTATTTGTGGGTTACAAGTTGTTTTTTCAGCCTTACTGTTTCCAGAAACGATTGCTTCATAATGTCTTTTTTATATTTTGTTTTCCAATCTCATCAGCTATTTTTCTCATCACCTATTAAAAGATATGGTCTCCAAAGTTTTTTTGTATGTATGTATGTATGTATGTATGTATGTATGTATTTTGAGAGAGAGTATGAGCAACTGAGGGACAGAGAGAGAATCCCAAGCAGGTTCCATGCTGTCAGTGCATACAGGGGCTCAATCTCATGAGCTGTGAAATCATGACCTGAGCTGAAACCAAGAGTTGATGCTCAACTGACTGAGCCACCCAGGTGCCCCTCCATGGTCTTTTTTTATATGCTTGATAATTCCATTTGTATCTCAGCCTGTGGTAAAAATAAAAGGTACATGGTATGTTTTCTACCGTACTTCATCACTACGATCTACTATGTTACAACATGGGGAATTAATAAGACACTACATTTATAAGTGAGGTCTGGATCATTTGAAGAATGTTGTATTTTCTCATTTTTAGATGGTCAGTGTTTATGTTTTGACGTGTTATGCTACTTTAATTAAGGTGCCTTTCCTTTTTCTTAGTGTATATTGGTATACTCACACTAATTTTTATTCTAGTATTTCCTTGTACCTCTTCTTTTTTATTTTTATGTATTTGTATGGAATGGCTTTTCTTACATCCAAATTTATTTACTATAGACAATTGCAAGCAGTGTCTTCCAGTGTGGTTTGGTTTCTGCATTTTTTGTTAAAATATGTTATTTTAATAGATATAAAATATTAATAAATTATTAATATTTATTATGTTATGTATTATATACATTATAATATGTATTATATTATTACAAGTAGACGGTAGTGATAAATATTATAATAAATATTTATTAATATGATAAAATATTATTTTACTATAAATTACTTTTTTATATATTATAAAGAATATATATTATATATGCATTCATGTGTGTATATGTAGATTATATTATTTTAAATTTCTTTCAGCATACAAGTAAGACATTAAAATATTTATTATAAAATGTAGACGTGGCCTGAATGTTAAGAACCATTGCTTTAAACATATCAAAACTTATTTATTTTACAGTCTGAATCTGATCAACCCAATTTCTGAAGTCTTTGGGTCTGACTCTACTGTCTGTAGTTCATGGTGCCCTATTTTCTTTTGTCTTTTTTTTTTTTAAATTTTTTTCTTTAACGTTTACTTATTTTTGAGAGACAGAGCGCAAGCAGGAGAGGGGCAGAGAGCGAGGGAGACACAGATTCTGAAGCAGGCTCCAGAGTCCAAGCTGTCAGCACAGAGCCTGACACTGGGTTCAAAGACACAAACTGCAAGATCATGTGACCTGTGCCAAAGCTGGATGCTCAACTGACTGAGCCACCCAGGCGCCCCTCTTTTGTCTTTTACAATTTTTTTAACCAGTCATATTTCATGGACTTTTTTTTTAATTTTTTTAATGTTTATTTATTATGGAGAGAGAGAGAGAGAGAGAGACAGACAGACAGACAGAGCATGAGCAGGGGAGGGGCAGAGAGAGGGGGAGACACAGAATCCGAAGCAGGCTCCAGGCTCCGAGATGTCAGCACAGAGCCCGATGTGGGGCTCGAACTCACAAACTGAAATCATGACCTGAGCCGAAGTCGGTCGTTCAACTAACTGAGCCACCCAGGCGCCCCTCATGGACTTTTATATGTAAGAATTCTTTTGCTCCTGGCTTAAAAGTTGCATTTTTTCTAGAGATTTTTTTGTTTGCTTTTTCATGTTCCTGGAGGCACTGTTACAACTGGGAACCATTTTATAATAAATTCTCAGTGTATGCTATATGCCCACTTGAACTGTGACACTATATACAGTCTGAGTTATAGTTATCAGTTCTCAAGGGAGATTTGTTTTCTCTTCCTCTCAGCACCATGTTGGGGGTAGAAAAGTTTCCATGCCATCCCCGTCTTCTGGGCAAGTTTATTTTCATTTATCTTTACACTGTGAGTGCAATTTGAGGGGTTACCAGCTCTGTGGGACAAGATCCTCCAATAAGACTCCCAGTGTCCAGACAGGTCCTGGACTTTGTTTCCTGACCCCTGTGCTCCCTCTGACCACCTCCTTACAGGGTCAAAGCTTAAGGTTGACAGTGTTCTCTGGTGCCTCCAGGGTGAGAGTCTGTTTCAGTGCTCCACTTACTGCCCTAGTTTCCTGCTTTCACTTCATTTTTTATTTCTAAGCATTCCTTACTTTGTTGCCTGATCAGTAATGCATTTCAAAAGATGTTTTAAAAATACTTTATCTAGTATTTTTAGTTGTTTTCAATGGTATGGTCAGAGTATTTTTATATGCTACTTTGAAAGGCATATAACTCATTGATTTTTTTCTTTTGTATGATTGAATTTTTATTTTTTGTTTTTGCTAATTTTGAGTATTGGAAAATGTTTGTCAGTTTTCTTTCTATATTTGTGAATTTCCTGTTTGTGTCTTTTGAGTGCTTTTCTATTGGACTCTGGTGATTTTCAAAAGAATATGACATGTACAGCTTTGGAAAGGGCTTTCTGAGGAAGTGAAACTCCTCAGAAGACCTATTTCCTGAGATATGCATGTTGGACTTTGAGGAAGTTAAGTTTGATACTGACACTGCAGTTCAGTTACATTCCTTAATTCTTTTGTATGCAATGTATGTTTTACCTGAGGCTTCTTAATACCTCCGGCTTGCTAAATCCATCAACCTATTTTAATACATCTTATTTAATCACTGTCAGACACTTTCTCCAATACCAAACTGTAAAATGCATCATCTTTTTTTTTTTTAAGTTTTTTAAAAAAATGTATTCTTGAGAGAGAGAGAGAGAGAGAGAGAGCGAGCGAGCACATGAGCATGGGAGGGGCAGAGAAAGGGAGAGAAAATCCCAAGCAGGCTCCACACTGTCAGTACAGAGCCAACACAGGGCTCAAAGTCACAACTGTGAGATCATGATCTGAGACAAAATCAAGAGCTGGAAGCTCAACCAACTGAGCCACCCAGGTGCCCCGCATCTTCTTTTTTAACTAGGGCAATGCCTCTTTTCTTGCTTTCCTACTACCTCTCTGACCATTCCTTCTTAGATGCCTGTTTCTTCCACCTGAACGTTATTAAATAGAAGTATTTCTGAAAACTTTGTCTGCATTCCTCTCTCACTCTTCACAGTGTGTTGGCTGACCTTCACCCCCTGGCTTTAACAACTGTCCTTTCAGTCATGCCTTTCAGATCTGTGCCTTCCAAGTTCCAGACTAGTGTCTCCAAAGATGCGCATCAGAGAATAGTTAACTTTTAGTTTTCTCCATTAACTACTTCTTTGAAAACTCCCTAAATAGTGATGACTCACACTTAGCCAGAAAGTAAAAAAGACCTTTCAGAAGATGACTAGATAAAGGGAAATTGAGTTGATTTTGGTGATTTTTGCCCAGTAGATGTGGCTTCTGCCATAGGGTTATGTGATAGCTCAGTGAGTGCCTGTTACTCTGTAATATTGCCTAGAGTCCATGACAATAATATTCAGTACAAAAAATATGTTATGTGAGAATTCATGCTTTTATTTCTTACATTAATCACAAAACACCTCTCTCACTTTAATGATACTGGCCTTTTGGTACTCTACTTTTCACCCTTGGGCTCCAACAGCCTATAATAGTTTCCCTTTTCACTGCTTTTATTCTTCTATTACACATTAAAAAAAATAATAATACAGCGTGGGGCACCTGGGTGGCTCAGTCAGTTGAGCATCTGACTCTTGATTTCGGCTTGGGTCACGATCACAGAGCCGTGGGTTTGAGCCCTGTGTCGGTCTCTGCCCTGAACGTGGAGTCTGCTTAAGATTCTTTCTCCCTCTCTCTCTCTGCCCCTTTCCCCTGCTGGCACACCCTCTCTCTAAAAATAATAATTAAAAAAATTATACAGGGTGACTGATTTTATAAATTTTTTTTTCATTTATATTAATTGAGGTAACACTAATATGGTTATCACTGGTTGGTGATTGAGTAGGCCAAGTGCACTGATGGATATACCTGAGGTATCAGCATGACCAATGTTTGTTGTGGCATAAAGACGGAGACCTGGGGCCTATCTCCATATGGATAAGAAGCTGAGGAAACTGTTCATAGGGTTTAAGAGAGTAAGCTTTATGTTTCCATTTTACTTTTTTTTTTTTTTTTTTTTTTTTTTTCAACGTTTATTTATTTTTGGGACAGAGAGAGACAGAGCATGAACAGGGGAGGGGCAGAGAGAGGGAGACACAGAATCGGAAGCAGGCTCCAGGCTCTGAGCCATCAGCCCAGAGCCCGACGCGGGGCTCGAACTCACGGACCGCGAGATCGTGACCTGGCTGAAGTCGGATGCTTAACCGACTGCGCCACCCAGGCGCCCCTCCATTTTACTTTTAAAGGACAAAAAGACAGTGAAGATTTTATTTATTTTTATTTGTTTATTTATTTATTTTGAGAGAGTATGCACGAGCGCGTGTGAGCAGGGAAGGGGCTGAGCGAGAGGGAGAGAAAGGATCCCAAACAGGCTCCGTGCTGTCGGGGCAGAGCCTGATGTGGGCGCTCCATCCCATCAACCGTGAGAACATGACCTGAGCTGAAATCAAGAGTTGACCACTAAAATGACTGAGCCACCCAGGCACTCCAAGACATTGAAGATTTTAATAATTTCCCTTAAAAAATGTTTGTTTATTTATTTATTTTTGAGAAAGAGCATTCGTGCACACACCCGGTGAGGGGCAGAGAGGGGGCGACAGAGAATCCTAAGCAGGCTTCAGGCAGTCAGCACAGAGCCTGATGTGGGGCTCGAACCCACAAACCATGAGATCATGACCTGAGCCGAAGTCTGATGCTTAACTGACTGAGCCGACTGAGCTACCTTTTCCCTTTTTTGAACCAGTGAAATAATGTAATAGTAATCACTATAAATGCAGTGATGAATGATCGAACTTATAGGAAAATCCATCAATATTGGAAGAGACCAGAAAGTAGGGTCGAAATGGCCTTGAGGAGATGAGTTGAGTTTTAGATTACAGGAAGACAACAAGTGGGAATAATCTGTGAGTGATCAGCATTCAGAAAATAATTTGTTAAGGGAAATGGATCAGATTTTCAAAGGGGAGAGGGTAGACAAGCTTGGTGAATCCAGGAAGTTACTGAGAATAAGATAGGAAAATAATGTCAAAAAACTAGGGGGTAAAACAACAAAATAGAGTATCCTGAAAGCCAGATGAAAGAATAGTTTATAGAATATAGGAATAGTGAGCAAATTCCCCATACATGAAACTGTATGATACACAGATTAACATATTTATATAATTTTCTTTTTTTATAAAGTTTTCTGATAAAAGATTATTAAAACAAAGTTATTCTGAGATATGATTTTTAAGGGCTCCAAAATATAATGCAGAAAAATACTGAACATTTTTAAATGACCTACGTACAGGAAAACATGTGTGGCATCTGCAACAAAGTAAATGAATTTACGAGTATTTCATCAAAATGCAAGAGTAGGAGATGGTAAAGAAAATCCCAGTGAAACAAGGAGTGTTAAATATAACTTAATTATAGAGCAGGTATAAATATGCAAAATACCATTACTAGGCTGTTTACTTTATTCTCTTTACCGTTTTGGAAAGCAGAAAGTACTTTAAGTTTTTCCTGTTACTTATTTTTGCTCTTCCTCCTCCGCCCCCTAATTCATGAGAACTTCAGCTCTTTTACCATTAATTATCTTACCATGAGTGGGGTGGAAGTGCTTTGGATATAGAATATCCAAGATTAGGGAAAGAGATTGTGCCTACTATTTATATAGAGCTTTGTAGTTTGCAGAGTATCTTAAAATATTTATCTCATTCAAGACCAGAGGCAATCACATGAAGTAAGTGGGAATTATTATCATCCTTAAAAAGGATTCCTGGATGATGAAACTTATTTACGGATGAGGAAACTCAGAGAGATTAAGTGATTTATCATGGATCACTGCAGTGTAGGCTGAAATCTTGGGCTCTCCATTATTAGGTTTGTGGTCATGAGCAATGTATGTATCAACTTCAAAACTCAATTTTTTCACCTATAAGATGACAGGGTTTTAAAATAGTAAATTATAAAATATATTTAATATTCTCAATAATCTTGGTTTCCATTTTATTTTCCAAGTTACCCAACTTGCTTTCCTAAACGTATCTTCTAGTTATCCACTTCTGTCTTCTTACTCATGCCACATATATATATTCTGGCATGTTTTTCTTTCATCTGTATAAACCTTACTCATTTTCAATAAATTTTACCTAGCTTGTTTAGCCAGGCCAACTTCTTTATAAAACCATTCCTATTCTCAAAGACTGTGATTATATCTTCTCTTGAAAAGATATAACACTTTCTCTTACACCATTTATCAAATTCTACATGTTATTAGACATCAGCACACCAGGAAGAATAGTCATTACCATTTACCATCTGAGTCCAAGAAGCCCTTTTAAAAACACATTTTGAAGTCATTTTACAAATAATTTACAGATACAAAAGTAAAGGGATGTTGTGAAAAACAGCAGTATTAAAAATTACAGGAAAACCCTTTATTTCATATTTTTTTTGGTGTGAAAATATACATATCCAAAATAGGCAATTTCCTTTTAATACAACTAATTGCTAATGGATAAGCCTGGAACACACTCATCTTATAAATATTGATCCAGACTTCAAATGTATTTCTAAGAGATTCCAGCTTTATATTACCTCTGGTTCTTGCACTTATATCCTCAAAATGCAATGCTTTGAAAACTTTCCTGGCTCCTAGTTTTGTTGAAGAGAGGATGGTCGTTTTCTTCAGACTGTAATAGCAAAACATCTTCATTTTAGATATTGATTAGAATGATCAATCTTTTTTCATTTCTATGCTATTTATCTCCTTTCAGTCAGTGCCTTCAGCATTTGCCCACTTATGAACTATAGCAAGTAAATTTCCTAGTACAGACTTGATAAGAGGTGAAAGAATACTCTTAACAGAAATTTCTGGTCAAAAAAATTTTGCAGGATGATGCCCTCCTCCCTGTAGAAAGACTAACTGAACAACAAATTTTATTGTTGTCCATGGAAATATACTGTTCACTCATCTCTTCTTCAATTTGAGAAAATATACGTAGGGTATTAGCTTGTATAATAGCTCATAATCTGAGGTTTAGTTTATATAGTTAATTTCACCTTCATTATTCGTCTGGAGTACTGCTGTCTGGTTTTTGGTGTGTGTTTTGTTTTTTTTGTTTTTTTTTGTATTTGTGTTCTTACTCATCTAACAGTTGTAAAACATCTTTTGTCATTTTCTTCTCTTTGCTATTATGGACAGAAGATGAAAAATTCTGAATTCTCAACGGTGTTCAGTGAAAGGTTAAAAAGAAAAAGACTACAAAAATTCTGTCTTCTGAATTTGGACAGTGCAGTAAGAAAGCTGAAAGATGATGAAATACTGATGATTTATTTCAATATTTTATCATCCTTCTGGATGTATTATATACATTATTTAAAGAATTTTTTCAGTGAAAGCCTTACATTCAAAATGGTTATTTCCCAGTTATCAGATAATTGTTAAGTTGCATAATTAATAGAATATTATGGAGGCAGTGCAGAATCAGTTAAACTGATTAAGTTCTGTGCAAACAGTTTTGAGGCAGTGAAGTGATGATATATATAATCTTGATTCCAGATGAACATGTTGCTTAATTGATACTAGGTTTATGAAATTAGAGAAGATTGGGGCTATTGAGTCTGGATTTCAGAAGTCCTCTGTCCCCCCCTTTTTTCCCCCCCATTATCTGAGTTCCTTCTGGTCTCAGTTACCTCTCCTCCCAGCTTGGACCAGCTCATTTCAATGATGCTTTTACGAGCAAAGTAAGTTACCCCATCCTCCTCCTATCTTTTACCAGCATCCACCTTACCAGTAGCAACTCTAGATAAATTTGGGTCTCTTCAGACTCCCATTGCCTGCTCACTACCGGGCTGGTGAATATTCCTTGGTGAAAGTTATAAAACCAGGCTGAGTTGCTCATTATAGGGTAGAGAGATTCCAAGATCTTTGTTCAAATTGGGAGAGAATCAAGAGAATTCAAATACTAACACCATCTTGCAAGGGAGATAGAAAGTTAGTTAGTATTAGAGCTAAGAAGAAGAGCCAAAGATTCCTGACCTTTGTTTCAGTGTTTTCCACCATAGTGAGTTGAAAAGTCAGCAAGCTGAGGGGGAAATTATATAAAATATGAGATAAGAGAAAAAGCATTAAGGTGGCACGAAGGCCTGTATGGGAAATATTTTTCTCTCCACCTGCCAGCTTTACTGTGGTCTAATTAACAGATAAAATTATAAAATATTTACAGTACATCATGATGATTTGATATACGTATGCATTGTGGAAGGGTTCTACCTGTTCAGTTAACTACCACATTCATCACCTCACATATTTATCTTGCTTTTTCTTTTTTTGGCAAGGACATTTAAGTTCTACTCTCTTAGGAAATTTCAGTTATACAATACAGTGTTATCAACTATAGTCACCATATTATCCATGAGGTCCTCGGACCCTATTCATCTTATAGCTGAAAGTTTGTACAGTTTTACCACATTTTCCCCACTTCTCCCTGCCCCCAGCCTCAGCAACCACTTTCCTATTCTCTGTTTCTAGGAGTTTGACTTTTTTTTTTAATTCCACATAAGTGAGATGATACAATATTTGTCTTTGTGTGTGTGTGTGTGTGTGTGTGTGTATACACACACACCACATTTTGTTTATCCATCCACCAGTGAACGTTTAGTTCATTCCTGTGTCTTGGCTATTGTGAATAATCTTCAGTGAACATGGGGGTGCAGATGTCTCTTTGAGATAGTGATTTCATTTCCATTGAGTATATACCCAGAAGTGGAATTACTGGATCATACGGTAGTTCTGTTTTTTATTTTTTTGAGGACTCTCCATGCCGTGTTCCACAGTGGCTGCACCAGTTTACATCCCCCCCGCCCCCCGCCCCACAGCAGTGCACAAGGATTTCCTTTCCTCCACATTCTTGCTAATACTTGCTTTATCCTTTATCTTTTTGGTACAGCCATTCTAACAGGTGTGAGGTGATAACTCATTGTTGTTTTGATTTGGATTTCCCTGATAATTAGCAATGTGGAGCACCTTTTCAGGTACCTGTTTCCCATTTATATGTATTCTTTGGGAAAATTTAAATTTTTGTATTACTTTAAGCTTCTTTTTAGCGAAGTTGAAATTCCCGGAATTATGAAAGAGCAAAATGTTTCAAGGTATAGGAAAAATAAGATCACTGAAAATAAACACAACAACTAATATTGGACTCAGTAACCCTGAGGACTAAAGTTAGTTGTGCATTTATTTTCTCTCTTTTCTAGGTCTTAGGTGCTTAATGAGTAAAGTCAAAATGATGTCGTAATGATCTTTGCATCTCAACCAGTGGCTTCTGTGGTTGTGTGTTTACTGTATAAGAATTAAAGGATAATTTTCAAAAATGGTAATATCACGACTCTGATACAGATATAAAATGAACAAGGGTTAAAGATTTTGTTTAATTCAATTAAATGAGGAAAGCAGGCAATTGTAATAACCTCTTCAAAGGAGAATCTAAAGAACAGAACAGTGATGTGAGGCTCGAGCTCACCCTTTGCGCGGGGCTCGAGATCATGACCTGAGAGATCATGACCTGAGCCAAAGTCAGATGCTTAACCCAGTGAGCCACCCAGGCACCCCGACAGCCATTTCTTTTATAACCGTGGCTATGTGTTCACAGGGTCACAGACTTTAAATGTTCCATAGGGAAACAAGATTCCTTAAGGGATCAGTGACCAGAGAAGAGATCTTATAGATGCCCTAACAGCTTGACCATCAAGCTTTAGTCATGTAAACAGCTGGGTAACATGAAGAATGCTGCAACCAGTAAGGAGGAAAAAAGAAGTCGCCATGAGGCCAAGGATACCTTACATGGCTTTACGTTAAGTTTTAATTTTCAGGATGAGACTTCTACAGAGACGATGTAATATCACCGTTTTTGGAGGTTATCTAAACAGTAGCAATTTTCCTTATTCAGTTTTCACCTACCTACCTACATGGTGAACACTTGAAGAACTGCTGGTTCTTTGCAAAAGGCAATAAAAGGTAGATAGTCACAGGAAAACCAATTGGGCTGGAGGGGAAGTGGACAGAGAGCATCCACTTCGCATCTGTACCTCATCATTTTCCTCAGCAGTAGCTGGTGCTGGAACAGGAGATCAAACTTATTGATCATTAGAAGCCTTCCATTGGTGATTTCAGCAGAATAGTTTTAACTCTTGATTCCCAAGTAGTTATAGAGATGGACATGGTTTAGCACAGTCTACTTTTGCCTCCTGCACATGAATTAATCTTGAGGATACATTTCGGTCAGATCACACCAAGCAACGTGCTCTAGAACAACAGGCCCTCTATAAGTACGTTTAATGCTACCCATATAAACATTGTCAAAATGGGAAGTTTACATGTAGTTCTTACTAATTCAGTAATATAGCAGTAACTCATTGTTAATGTTAATTTATTACTACAACAATTGGAAAGTGTTTAAACTCTCTTATCTTCCTAGAAACTCAAATACATAGATACTTGCACCAAAACAAACAAACAAATAAACATCGATACTTGCACCAAAGGTAACTCAGTCTCAGAAACTTCAAAGCTTTCAATAACCCATTTGGCTACATAATAAAAACTCACTTGACTAAAACTAAGCATTTTCTAATCTAGCCCTCTTATTGCCTCCAGCTTGCAAACACCCAGCATAAATCTGAAACTGTTATCTAACCTTCTCCTGTGTAGTTCATCACTCATGTCACTGAAATTGATTCTTGACCTCTGTACATCTCTCTTTCCTTTGAAATTTCTCATGCTGTCTCTTCCTTCTACATTTTAACAGAGAGAACTTTGACAAAACATGAGCTAGTCACTTTTATTTTGTAGTCTTTGTTTATATACCTTAAGGTATTTTTATTGTGTATTTGAATTCTTTTGTGTATTGTTTTGACGTTTACATCCATTTCTCTAGATAACAAATTACTGCTTCCCATATCAAGTAATCATGATGAAACTACTCTTAGAATTGCTTGTGCTTCTGGCAACATGTTTAATAGTAAAAAAAAAAAAAAAAAAAACTTCAACATACACATAAAGAGAAAGGTATCACTTCAGAATGACTTGTAAAATAACATCAGCATAAAAATAAGACTGGTTTACAGAGCCAAAGAAAGAAATCATGCTATGTGCAAGAAAAAAACATTTATAAAAGTTGACACAAAAACAGTAGTGGAATTGTATTCGTCCAGGCTGAACCCATGCTTATTTACAGCAGCTGTCACACCTCTGATGCTAGTGATGTGAAATGGTCTAGTGAAAAGCAAGCATCCCTGGGGTTTTAACTTTTCAGGAAGACTGCTGTAATAGATAAATGAACCAGCATTTTCAGATTGCATATTATAACCTGATTCTCCCATCTAAGCGGACACCCAATTTTGACCATTTCTGGTTAAATATTGAATGTCTTTCTTTTCCTTTATATATGATACCAGCAGTAACCTAAACATACTCCATACTTAAAGGTTACTGTGACCAAATATGGTAGATAAACTGACCTTGGTTCTAACAAGGATGAATTTAATCTGCCATTTGGAGAGTTAGCAACGCTGCCACTATAGAACTGCTTGTGGCATGTGCACGTGTGTGAGTGTGTGTGTGAGAGAGCGAGAGAGAGAAAGATTGTGAGAGACAGAGAGATAGAGGTCCTGAGCAGGACACTCTCCTTACTTGGGTTGGATCATAAAAGCAGTGTTGGCAGAATGTCCACTGCATGTGAGGATTGGGTCCTATTTCATAACAGACTGCTTTTACTCCCAAGAAATTGGAAAGCATTAAGTTATCTGTGTTTAAGTACATCTTTCTCCTTGTTTTTTCAACTTTTCCATTAGCCAGAACAGATTACCTGTCTGGAATGTTGTTTGTTACCCACAAGAGAGATAGCATTTGTATTTCAAATACAGATTTAACATATGACCTGGAATTCATTATTATGCTCCTTCTCAAGCTATGGTACAAAGTAGCAGACTCTGAACAAATGATTATTGTTCTGTGGGATTGCCACAAAATCTACCAAGTACTTCTGCACATAATGGAATGAAATACCAAAATGTCTGGCTTATAATTATACCTGATTGAAGTGCCCTTACATGAAAAAGGCTTCCTTTGTGCCTATTTCTCCTATGATTTCCTTCCCCTTCCATGTCCTTCTCTCTCTTAAAACTGCTACGTGTTCTGTCCCTACTTTGCTTGAAACCCATTCATCACATACCTGCCCCCCACATTTTCCATCTTCTTGTTTTCATAAGATGATGAAAGGTTGGCAAATAGAGCTATTACTATATTTTAGCTGGTTTTCAAGGTACTTTGGTGCATTTTTGGCTGGCATTATGATATAGACAACAGACCATGGCATTAATCAGAGTGAGTGTCCCAAAACTAACAAACATGGCAGCCAGTCTGAAAAGCAGTTGGAAGACATCAAACAGCATAAAATATGTAAATATATAAATGTTACCATTCAGCTATTTACATACACTTCACTAATATCTAGTACAGAGTTGTGCTGCTTTTTTTCTATGTTGGAAGTGATTTCCTCCCAAATGATGAAGGTATGTTTTTATTTTCTTCTTGTTTCCAGTGTTAGTCTTGAGACTAAAGATCATCCAATTTTCATTACTGTTGGTGAAATTTTCTTTAATAAAACATTGTTATAATCTTATCCCTAGTTCTCTGAGATATAATTGAAAATTTTTTTTTAATTTGTTGCCCTGGGAAATTTGTCTCCTTTTCATTCTGGAAACTTATATTCTTTAGTCTGGATTTCCTTTTTAATATTATTTTTCTGATATTTTTCTCCTGCACATAACAGATAGTCTTAAGTGCTTTCTTTGTTTTTCATTTCAATTTATGAAAATGATTACATAGGTATCACAAACAGTTGAACTCACTAAATAGGCAAGGTATCTAGATAATTTCCCATCATAGAACCAGGTGATAAAAGAGGATAGAACAGTAGTTGGTAAGTAAAAACTACCTTCTGAACTCAGTGCAAACCCCCAGATCAGTTTAGTTAAATGTTCTGGAAACTGAGGTTCCGAGGATGCCTAGAGTATTTATTTCTACCGCCAGCAGTTTTTTTATTTTAGTTTATTTTTTGTAGTAATCTGTACACCCAACGTGGGCTCAAACTCAACCCTGAGATCAGGAGACCTGCTCTTCCAACTGAGCCAGCCTGGCACCCCTCCACTGGCAGAAGTTTTAGAGTTTTGAATTCCCATTAGTTCTGTGCCACAGCAGACGCACTCTTACTCTCACTAGAAGCAGGCAACATAGAGCCATCCAGACACCTGCCATTTACTGTGCACCCGAAAGAACTGAATGGCAATTACACTGACTAAATTTTGCTTTTTAAAAATAATACTGAAAACCGACCCTTAGGGTGGTGTAACTAGCCAGTTTTCTTTCAGCCGTCTATCACCTGAGAGGATTTCAAAAAATACCAAGGCCAGGGCCTCCACCCTCAGATATTATAATTTAATTGGTCTGGAGTAGTGCCTGGGCATAAATAATTTTTAAAAGCTTCTGAGATGGTTCTAGGACTGCTGGTATACAAGTTCACTGTTGGATGATGAGCATTAATAATGAAGGTCAAATTACAAAATGGAGATGGAAGTTTATAATTGCTCTTTTTCTAATTACACAAATAATATATAAATTCTTTATTATTGTTTAAAAAAGAAACTGTATGGAGCGCCTGGGTGGCTTGGTCGGTTAAGCGTCCGACTTCGGCTCAGGTCATGATCTCACGGTCCGTGAGTTCTAGCCCCGCGTTGGGCTCTGTGCTGACCGCTCAGAGCCTGGAGCCTGTTTCAGATTCTGTGTCTCCCTCTCTCTCTGCCCCTCCCCTGTTCATGCTCTGTCTCTCTCTGTCTCAAAAATAAATAAACGTTTAAAAAAAATAAAAAAAAAAGAAACTGTATGAAAATTAATATAAAAATGAAAGTCCCCCTTCACATTACCTCTCTTCTCCTCAGATGTAACCCCTGTTAATTTATGGTTTATCCTTCTAGTAGTTTTTCCATGCATTTAAAAAAATGCATACAATTACTTATAACCATGTACAGTGTTTTTGAAGCATAAGTAGGATTATACTATATTTGTGTGTTATCTTGCGGTGCTATTTGTACTTAATTTATCTTGAGATATTTCCATGTGAATACATACAGATCTACTTCAGTTAAAAATAATGTTTTACTTCATTTCTTTTAATAACTGTGGTGTTTCTCAGTGTATGTGGGTTCTAATTTCTTTTTATTTTCACATATTTACAGCTCAGTGGTAGAGAGCATTGACTATAGCAGACTACCTGGTTTTGACTATAAGCATTTATTATTATTGTTAGTATTCTTATCATTTAATTTTTCTATTTTTTACCTATATGGGCAGCACTATATTAGAATACATTTCTTTTTCTGTAATGTTTATTTATTTTTGAGACAGCACAAGTGGGGGAGGGGCCAAGAAAGGAGGACAGAGGATCCAAAGCAGGCTGTGCATTGGCAGGCTGACAGCAGCAAACCCAATGTGGGACTCGAACTCACGAGCTGCAAGATCATGACCTGAGCCGAAGTTGGACACTCAACAGACTGAGCCCCCCAGATGACCCTACAATATATTTCCAATACAGTAAAATATTTCTGTAAGCAAATTTTTAAAGAGTTAGCACTGTTGGGTGAGAGGATATGTGCATTAACATTTGAAATGTACTGTCAGTCAAATTGCTCTCCAAAAGAAGCCCTCTCAATTTACATTCACTGCAACCAATAGAATCTCATTCCAGTATTTATTTCAAAGCCTAAACAAATCATTCACGTTGTAATATGACTTCATGGGATAACTAAAATGTCAGGGTCTTTATTTTGACTGGAATTTTATTGAGTTGGTTTGATAGCTCTGATTATAACAGGTCATCCTGAAGTTCTGACTTCACAGCCTTAAACCTATGGTTAAAGAAAATGGAAAAATTATTTATTAATTTGTTAGATAAAGCTTTTCAACCTATGCAGTACAAGAGGCATAGAAATAAAACTGGGCATTGGCATTGAAGAGTCTGGACTGGATTAGCTCCAACCTTCATTGTATAGGTGGGACCATTCAAAGAAGGATGTTCATACCCCCCCCCCCATCATAGAGATACAGCAGTAACCTAAATCTCAAGAAATAATCTACTTCAAATTGTGTGTGTGTGTGTGTGTGTGTGTGCGCGCGCGCACACACATCTATACAATGTAGATGTTGTAGTACCTCATAGGGTTTGGGGGAGGATTAAATTATATAATACATTTGAAACCTGTTGCACAGTGTCTCTGGAACATAGTAAGATTTTAGTGAATTGAACCTCATTATTATTTCTGTTGTTATTTTAATTCTGTTAACAGTATGTTCAATCCTACTCTGTATAGATCATTTTATTTTTAGCATGAGTTAGAGGTACCTGGGTGGCTCAGTCGGTTAAGTGCCAGACTTCGGCTCAGATCATGATCTCACAGTTTGTGAGTTCGGGCTCCGCATCCGGCTCTGTGCTGACAGCTCGGAGCCTGAAGCCTGCTTCGGATTCTGTGTGTGTGTCTCTCTCTCTGCCCCTCCCTTACTTGCACTCTGTCTCTCTTTCTCAAAAATAAATAAACATTTAAAAAATTTTAAAAAAACAAATGCTTATTTTTAGCATGAATTAAGGTAATTTAGGGGGATACTGGCTTCTGTATTTCATAAGATACAAATAATTTTTTTTCTGGTGTTAAATATGTATTTGTTCCAGAAGAATCTTTTTAAAAATCACAAATCACCACTAACCACTACTTTTTATAATCTCAATGTTTTTACCCACTGTACTTAAGAAAAATATATAAAAATTAACATTACTAAAATGTTTTATTGCTTAATTGGCTTATAGTCTTAACAGTCTAGATATAAGAATGAAATACAAAGAAACAGATTCATGTAAAGAACAGATGCTTTAATAGAGGTCAGAAAATGTGTGCTCTATAGAAAGGCCTTTCTGACTCTGTGATTCATCAAAGTTTTCTAACTCTCCTCTTGGTATGTTGGGGCAGATCCTGTGAAGTGAATAAACTATACCCAGTGTAAGTTAAGAATGTGTGGACGCCTGTATCGAAACAAATTGGGCCTTCTGGAAGAAATCTGTGTCTCTTACCCTCAGGAGACACAGGGTGGGCAGATTGCTTCCAACAAAAGCTACATGCCTTTTCTTTAGCTCTCTTGAGTTCTTTGATGGCATTTCTCCTATCCACCTCCCTCCTACTGTCAGACTGGTATTGAGCAATCCCAGGTGTTTGGGTTGGTCAGCACACAGTTGGATTAGCTATCAAGTATTCAGTCGTATTAATAGAGAAAACTGTAGACTTGAATGTCATTGGTATCATTTTCGGATTTTAGTTGGACTGTATCAGGATAAACAGTGACAAGCAATCTCTTCAAAGAGTCAGTTATCCTTTCTGCAAGTTAGTTTCTGGAATTCTTTCTAATCTGTGACTTCTCTGGTCTCCCATTTGGAAATTGTATTGATCGTTTTCCACATAATTCTTTTCCAGGGATTTGTATGTCCTCTTTTCTGCGTTCACCCCTTCTTCCTGCCCTATACCTTGCACTTTTTTTTCCACTCTATTCTCTCTCCTTGATACCACTGTACTTACTGTTGTTCAGTATTTGTTACTGAGAAGCTTACAGATCACTGTATCCTTATCTTTAATGCCCCTTCCAACCCCTCAAAATGTAGATTTATTTTTCCATATAAATTCTGTTAGTTAGTTAGTTAGTTAGTTAGTTAGTTAGTTTATTTAGGAGGAGAGAGCAGGGAAGGGGCAGAGAGAGAGGGAGAGCAAGAATCCCAAGCAGGCTTTGCACTGTCAGCACAGAGCCTGATGGGTCTTGATCTCAAACCATGAGATCATGACCTGTGCCAAAATCAAGAGTCAGACACTTAACCGACTGAACCACCCAGGCACCCCTCCATATAAAGTCTTATTAAATTAGCACTTTGGAATACTTAGAAGTGCCTAAGTTATATTTTTCAAATTACACTTTTAGGCAAAGCTGGCTCTCTGTGTGTGGTGTCACCCCTCTGCCCAACTTTTTATCACTTTTGGGATCCAGGGGGAACATACGATTGGTGAATTATTTCATCTAAGTTATTGAGGTATCATTTAAAAATTAATGTCTATATTCTTTTTTTAAAATTTTTTTTTTAATGTTTATTTTTGAGACAGAGAGAGACAGAGCATGAATGGGGGAGGGGCAGAGAGAGAGGGAGACACAGAATCTGAAACGGGCTCTGGGCTCTGAGCTGTCAGCACAGAGCCCAACGCGGGGCTTGAACTCATGGAACGCGAGATCATGACCTGAGCCAAAGTCAGTCGCTCAACTGACTGAGCCACCCAGGCGCCCCTTAATGTCTATATTCTAATCTACTAGTTTTCAGTCGGATTCTGTTCTATAACCATTGTTACCATTATCATTTGAAAATATAATTAACTTATTCTGTGGTTAGATCCCAAAAATGAGAATTTTTCTAAGGGTCATAGCAGATCTAAATTCTGATTTCAGGGGCGCCTGGGTGGATCAGTTGGTTAAATGTCTGACTTCGGCTCAGGTCATGATCATGCGGTTCACGAGTTCAAGCCCCACATCGGGCTCTGTGCTGACGGCTCAGAGCCTGGAGCCTGCTTCGGATTCTGTGTCTTCCTCTCTCTCTGCCCCTCCCCCGCTTATACTCTCTCAAAAATAAGCAAAACATTTAAAAAAAAATAAATAAATTCTGATTTCAGAATCAGAGTTCTAATTTTTATTTTGAAATCCTCACTACTTTGCATATGTTTTGATTAACTTATTAACTAATGTAGTTTTTTGAGCTTAATTTATTAAGATCCACCTAATTACTTATTTCATAATGTAATAAAATGTTTGTAAAGCCCTAAAGGATTTCCTTTTATTTATTTTGCCATTGTAGGTGCTTCTATCCTACTATATCTATTGTTGGCATTCTCATTTCATTTAAAAATTTTAATCTTATTTTGATAGTCTTTTAAAAAATTGGCTTCAATTTGATTGTTATTTTCCATCTTAAAAAGCATCTTAAGTAAGAGGTAATATTTGTAGAATGTGCTAGCTCAGTAGAATTAAAGTATTTATAATTTTATAAGAACTTGATAAAGTTTTAAGACTAATCTGAACATTTTTATTTTACTTTATGTTTAATATGTGAGAAAATGCCCAATGTGCCATTGGTTCATAGTTTTATAAAATACTTAACCATGAATGATTTTACTTTTTATGGTTGGCTATCAGAAAGTATAATGAAGTGTGATTATAGTTTTCTTCATATATAGTCTTTTGCTTGTGGATCTAGGTCTTTATATTAAGCATGTAGCCATACAAGGGCACACATGCCATTTTCATTCTCACATCAAATGTAAAATTCATTCAAACTAACAAAAGCAAGCTGATTTGGAGAGGTGTGGACAGTGAACAAAGGAGACAAGTACCATGTAGAGCTTGTATGGAGAGTGTGGTGTGGTATCATTTGTGTGCTAAAAGGTAGCTGAACATTTCCATTTTGGTGTCAGTCCCTTGGGAAGGACGGGGTTTCATAATGGGGTGTGATCTGCCCTCTTAGTAAGAGTGATTGACATTGAATGATTAAATAGAAGAGGAGAATAAATACCACTCCTCCCCTTTTAAGACTAAGCACATATACACTGAATGCAAATCTTTTCAGTGTAGAAGACAGTCTGGCCTAATGATAGCACATACTGAAAAGCTAGGAGAGTGAATTAACTGGGCAGGTCAAAATGCAAGGAAACCCAAATTATATAGTATCTTTAAAAATAACTTTTAAAACCTGAAGGTAATGGTAAATGCACATACAGAATATGATGGAAGACCCCATTTGTAAAAGTGGAATCCTGACATTAGCTCTTGGTAAATGCATGGGCAGAATGGTTCCCTGAATTGGATAACACAGTGCATACCACAGTGACTGATGAAATTGATGTGTCCACAGGAAAGCATGTTCTATTACTGAAGGCTTTAACCTATTTTCTCCTTTTCCACAATGAGTTCCTGAGTGGATGTTATTCTCAAGGAAGTGCATTTAATTCAAAAGAAGATATTTAATAGAAGGGCAGATTTAATTTAATTTAAGAATTCACTTATCCGTAGAAAAGAGAACTCTGTGGGAAAACGTTATTATAAGTGATATGGTTATATATTTCAAAGATACCATTTTTAGTGTGTTATTTGGGGGACCTGAACTTCAGTCATTCCATTGGTAATATTATTATTATTCTTTGATTTTTCCATGATCTCTTAGAACACATGGCTAAAACAATTTGCATCTGGATCATAATATTTGTTTTATTAATTTATTATATTAAGGTGTATAATTGCACAAGAAATAATCAGAAAAAGTGGTTTCTTGGTTCTTCCCTTAAATTTTTGAAAATATGATGCACTCCTTTTCCCTGGGATAAATACTTGTTAATTATTGCAAAGAATAAAAGCCCATCTTGTGAATCCATTATTCTAAAATCTGAAAGGTAATATTGGTAACTGAAGAAACAGTCCATAGTTATCCTAGTATTTGCCAGGTAAAAAACTAACCAAACAAAAAACACCCTCTGTGACTTGTCTCAGAAAATAGAATACTAGTGCTCAGTAGGTTAGTAGTAGCTTAGTTTGTCTTTGAAATATATGGTAGTATAAGTTGTTAAGCTTGCTCTCCTTTTGTCCCCCCCCCCACAATGTAATCAATTATAATTATTTTATTGTCAGTATAGTCTTAAGTTGATGCTCACAGTTACCACTTATTTGCTCTTTTTAAAAAATTTTGTGACCTATTGTTTGTGCTTCATATTAAGAATTATGGGGTCATAAATGTGTTTAAAAATAAATTTAAAATAGAAAGCTCTTAAAACATTTCATTTGGAGACAAAACAAGCAAATTCTATACTCAACAAGTGGATTAAAAACCTTTTTAAATGTACAATATTATGTTCTTTATATTTTTTGAATGTAAAATATTCAAAGAAAATCTGACGAAAGCTGAGCAAATATATATCTCTCAAATAATTGACTTGTTCAGCTTTTAATTTTTTTTAATGTTTATTTATTTTTGAGAGAGAGACAATCTGTGTTTAGAAGCTTTCTTCTGTAGCTTCTTCTGATTCAGATACTTACTATATTGCTCTAATATCACTTCATAATTTGCTAGATATCACTCACCATAGACATCTGACTTCTTATATATCAGATTTCACCACATTACTTAATATGTACAAAGGAAAAAATTCTTCCAGTTCAGCTGGTTTCCACAGTCAACATAATTAACACCCAAAGAAATGTTAAACTAACAAAATTTAATTTGGTCTATAATTTTCTCAATTGCTGAGTGCATTGCAGTGCATATTATTATGTTAACAGCTTTATTTTTTAATGGACTTCTTTTTAAAGCTAGCTGGTCATTTTTTGTTGACCATTGGCTGCCCTCTAGTGGACTACAACTGTTCTTTTAAAATGACCTCTCAAACCTAAAAAAAAAAAAAAAGTCATTTCTGTATGGAAGTGTGACTAGTCTTTCATGTTTTAGTACTCTTGTTTTTCATTGACTATTATGCTTAGCACAATTAGCTTTATAACTTTGTTAGAGCATTTTGCCAAAGACAGTCTCGAAAGCAACTGGCATTAAAAATAGCCATTCCATACTCATTAATAAGGACATGTTAAAAGAGGCTGATCTCATTGATAGTGTATTTTGGCATTTTTAAAAACTGTACAATGTGTTTTATGACCCGTGCTCCCTGGTTCTAAGACGTTTTCCTTGTTCTTGTTGCAGATGCTACAACTGTGGCGGCCTTGATCATCATGCTAAGGAATGTAGTCTACCTCCTCAGCCAAAGAAGTGCCATTACTGTCAGAGCATCGCGCACATGGTGGCCAACTGCCCACATAAAACTGTTGCGCAGCCGCCTGCCAGTTCTCAGGGAAGACAGGAAGCAGAATCACAGCCATGCACTTCGACTTTTCCTCGAGAGCTGGGGGGAGGGCATGGCTGCACGTCACCGCCGTTTCCTCAGGAGGCGAGGTTCGAGATAGCAGAATGGCCAGGCAGGTCATCTCAAGAAACTTCCCTGGCGAAGTCCTCTGCAGTGCCGGAAGAACCAAGCAAAAAGGGGCCTTCCGTTCAAAAAAGAAAAAAGACATAACCCTCCTTCTGAAATGTTACTGATTTCTTTCCCCAGTTGGGAAGTCTACCTCATGCAAGTACAGGGGAACAGTATTTCACAGCAGCAGCTGATATGGGATTTTTAACTACTGTTGAGGAACTGTGAATTTTTTTAAACAGACAAATCACTCTAAGCAAATTACATTTGAGCAGGGTGTCATGTTTTATGTGACTCAGAGAATGAAATACTATGTATATCTATATGTGCATGTGTGAGAGGGAGAGAGCCTGAGTCCGTATGTGTGTGTGTGTAGGAGGATTTTCTGTAGGAATGTAGACATATATATAAAGCGGGTTCGTCTTTATATATGTGTGTATAGAGATACAAGCACACACCCTCCCTCACAGAATTGGACATCCCCAAGAATTGCAAACCCATATGAAGCATTTTAGATGGTTTCAGAGATAATCCCTGGAGATTTTTCTTCAAATACCACTCCCTTTATATTACATGAAAATAAACACATGACTGTTACCTTTTGTGTGAACCAAAGGCTACTTCAGATCTCAGAGCTGCCAATCATATGGTACTAAAGGTTTTAAGTCATCAGTTCTCCCAAGTATGGGATTGCCTCTCTTTCCTGATGTCTATAGAGGGTCTCCCCTACCCCAACGCCCTTTGAAGGCAGTACCTTAACTCCATATGCCTCCGACTGCCATAAGCTCTTTTGAATCTGGGATCCATAACTCCAGAAAAGACAATGAATGTGTAATTACTGTGCCGATATTTCGATGTTTTTAATTCACGTGTTTTGACTGTAAATTAGATGCCTACTAAGAAAAATGAAGGGGGAGGGCAATGTACAAATGTAGTGACTTGATTGTTTTCCATGATGTTTTGATACCAGCTCATTATCATCTTTTACATGTTGTGAAGTTTTTAAGGGATTGTGGCAACAGCAGCTTCCCTTGACGGAGTCAGTCCGAACCATCGCGTCGAACAGGGGGGCCTCCTCGTTTACTACTGAAGACCTTGGAGGAAAACTCCAGTCGTGCGGTGTTGGTGTGTTTTTTTTGTTTTTTGTGTTTTTTTTGGTGGCTTTTTTTATTCCCCCTAGAGAGTTATCTAACTTGTCTCTAAAACCAGACAGCACAGGTAAGAATATAATCCTGGGGTTGAGAACGAAAAGTAAGTGGATGTTCACAATTGCCCACTACGGTTGCCCTACAGCAGCGTGGGGTGGCAGGCAACTAGAGTGGCGTTCCTGGGGCGGAGTGCGGAGCCTCTCCTAGGGAGAGCTGCAAGGATTTTCACACGGTGGCATTGATTTTACGGAGGTTCCCTCCATTGCTCATGCTGGAGTCACCTGCACGGCGGGTTCAGGGCGGACGTTCAGGAATGGGGATAGAGACGCTTCTCAGGTTGGTCCCCAGTTAGGTTATTAACAAACTGGCTGGGGACCAGTCCTAGTATCAGTCTCTTTAGGTTTCAGTCACTAAAAAAAAAATGTTGGTGTCCTCCTGGTTCTATATGTTATGGCTAACTTTCTGAAACATCTAGAAGAAGGTACCAATTCATTATAATGCTTTAACATGGGCAATAAACAACGTTTTGTGTGAGCCTGTTGGTGTAAGCTCAGATAATCAAAAAAAGAGAATAGCATGAGTCCATTGAGACCTGTTCTGCTGAGCAGCTCTGCCCCCTCCCCAACCTATCCTGGCCTGGGGGATGTAGGCATTTCCTGCTGCTTCAGCAAGCCAGCATCAGGAGAAAATGCCACAGGCTGGGTTGACGGTCCTTTATAGCTCAGCTTGAATTCCGTGACAGTGTTTGTGAGATTCTCCGTGGTTTATATGTCCGTGTGCTGTGATGCAAAGCTTACCTTTGACGATATTGAATGTGGTATATAGCTGTAGAGAAGTACTTCCTTGCCTTATGTGAGGATTGTAAGCTTATTTAAATTATGTAGACAAATCAAAGTGGCATTGCTTAATTTTTAGCAGGCATAATAAGCAGGTTAACAGGAAGAATGCAAAACATGATAAGTCACTTTGAAAATTCAAACCAAAGTTCCTTGACCTTATAGAAATAGGAAATTATGGACTTGAGAATTGGACATTCCCTGTTTACATATAAAAAGTTCAGAGCTGAGATCAAGATTTAAAAAAAAAAGCATTTTATAACTGGACCTTGGGTGCAATTTAAAGTCATTTTAAGCATCTTACCAGACTGAACTAAGAGCACATACCAAACCTATCTTATGGTTAAAAGCTGGGGTTTATTTTTTATATAAAAATATTATCACTATTACATAACATACTCAGGACAAAGAACTTTGCTCAGGGAACATACCATATAATGTTGTTGTTTCTTTACAGAATGGTCTACAGTCCTGCTTACTCAAAACAAACCAAATAACTTAGACCTTTATATAAGTATTATGTACTGATGCTAGTAATAACTACCTCTGAGTTTGACATAGATCAGAATTTTCAAATATCAGATATCAGCTTTCCTGTTTTTATTTCCCATGCTCTAAAGCAGAATTCCAAACTCCTTGCATATGTGAATATCACTGATGTGAGCACAGTGTCCATTCACATGGGTGAAATACTCTGTTTACAGCAAAAGGCTACCTCATAGTTGATGCATAGCACACCTTTATGCTGCTCCAGCCTTACAGTGGCTGATAATTCTCTGGTACAGAACCTTTTAATCTGTGTTATAGATAGAATTCACAACTACATGTTTCTGACAAACACTTGTGAATAATGAAGCATCTCATTTAGTTATTAGCAACGTCTCCGGGCATTTCCTTGAAGTTATCATGTATTTAATTTAAAGACTTATGGGCACCCTTCCACTTAAGCAAAAATACAGAAAACACAGAAGCAATCTTGGACATAGCTGCTTTGCCCAGAGGTCGGGGTGGGAAGGGGTAGCAGGAGGAGAGGTTGGTGCATGAGTGTATTCATGCTGGGCAAAAGTGTAAAGGATGCCAATCTCCATTTTTGTGTCTGTGCTGCCGTAAGGCCAAGCTTATTTCAGCATTACTGCCCTAGGCACATAACAAACTAGCACTGGCTTGCCAAGGAGTGAACATAGAGTAAACGTGCAATGCCATTTCTAGCTACTGAGGAGAAGGGTCTGTGTGAAGCATCAGTTTACAGGGGTTACTAGTAGGTTGAGCAGGAGGACTGTAACTTAGTTGCCCCTTGACCTCACCCCCATGTCAACACAATTGTAATTCCTAAGAAAGATGCACTTACCAGTCTCTTAGCCCTGGGAGCTATTCATTGCTACATGGCAGATTATAGTAGAAACCTTTTTATACTTGCATTTCTAGTCTTTACTGGAAGACTTTGGATGTATTTTTACAACTGAAAAATTTTAAAAGATTTTTACCTGCTTATAACTTGGAAGTCTGGCGTGCAATGTAGGGAAAAAGATCAAGAAACATCAAAGTATTTAACATCGTTCCATCTACAAACATAGGATTTTTAATGCCAATATTTTGAAATATTCTGGCTCAGTTTTGTTTTGCACCAGTGTGGCCCCAAGTTACTGCTAGTTGTATTTAGTTTGTGAATAGAAGCCCATAAGTGTTAATAGACTTTGTAACATTCACTGTAAGATGAATTATACAGGACATGGGAAATCTCATTAAGTCTTAAAGTTAATTTAAATTAATTTATCTGTTTTCTCTAAGAAATGTTTATCATAAAATATATATGTGTATTTCCCCTTTGGTTATACAGTTTGGGAAAGTGTGTACAAGTGCAACTGACTTTAATTTCCTAGATGTCCTAATGAGATTTATTTGTTTTAGAAAAGAACAACTCGTGAAGAGCGTCAAGTTCTGTCTTAACCTAGCTGTCAGCAGCCTCTTTTAAGATGTGGTGGTTGTGTGATCTGTGTCATAGATGTTCAGTTAGAGTGTGAGAGGTTGACCTATGAATCGTTTTTAAATTTTATATTTGGAACAAAGCTGCGAAGTTATGGTAAAGTACTGTACTGTGAGAAATTATTACGCTATTTAATACATCTGTGGCTTAACACTTGTGAGTGTCACCAGCTTGAAAATGATGGTGTTGACTACCTCTTGAATTACTTAGTGTCTGTCAACCACTGGCACCCACCACCAAGCTGGCTTTAATTAGTATGTGTTGCTTTTTGGTATTAACAACTCTAACCATCCTAGAGACCAAAGTGAACACTGATTTCTGTATGTCTTTAATATGGTGTTTTACCTAGTGTTTTTAACTTATCATGTGTAGTATTTAGATTACCTCATTGTCCATTTTGGCTCATGTTGTTTACAAGTGAAAATAACAAACACTTGAACTATGTGTGTTTCAAGGACAAAAAAGGAGTAGATGTTTGGAATGGCATTTCACTCACGTAATCATCTTGAAGGACTAGAATACTGTTTGCCTTTCTGCAGACCACGGACTTTATATTCTCATTTCATGCCTGATGTCTTATTCTGTCAATTATGGATATTTTAAGGTTTAAAAATTACTTGATTAAAAAATAAAACATATACCATTGGCATTTATGATGAGTTTGGGAGATTTTTCATGATTCGTATGATCATTCAATTAGAAGAATGGATAAAAGGCCAGTTAACTAGTGTTTACACCAACCTGAACATAAATAGCTTTAACTTATCTTCAGATATCGGTGATTATAGAAATGGAACTTATGACAATACAGGTGGTGAATAAATTCAGTCTAAACGAATGAAGAGAGGTAGGTCCTGTCATCATAAGGAATCCTCCTGTGTTAGCGAACATGGGTGATGCAGGCTTGTGAGTCAAGATACATACTTCATGTGGTCGTGAAAAGTGGTCTAAAAAACAAAAATGCTCAAACCCTTGGAGAAACCATTTTAGAATTTTTCCTCAATAAGTTTAAAGTATTTGAAGAAGACAATCAAAGCCAGGTTATACCAGGACCAAGTATCTAAAATGTGAATGCAGATTATCAAACTATGTATATAGTATTGGCACATTATGAAAACAATTTGATAAAACTATTGTGTTCTATAAATTGACCCCATCTGACAATTAAACTCATTTTCATTTCCGTTCTACACCTGGATGCTTCACTTTTTCTTTCTTTGTGTGTGGGGGGGGCTGGTGGAGGGGGGTCCTACTATGACTCTTTTTTCCCCCCCTACGGTAATAAAACACATAATTTACCATCTTAATCATTTTTTTTAACATTTATTATCAAGAGACAGACAGACAGAGCAGGAGCATGAGAGGGGCAGAGAGAGGGGGAGACACAGAATCCGAAGCAGGCTCCAGACTCTGAGCTGTCAGCACAGAGCCCGATGCGGGGTTTGAACTCACAAACCATGAGATCATTGGGCAGAGCCAAAGTCAGACGCTTAACCGACTGAGCCACCCAGGCACCCCCCCATCTTAACCATTTTTAAATATCCAGTTCAGCAGTGTTATTTCACCTTGTTGGTGCATCAGTGATTTCAGGATGTGAGGGTCTCCATCATGAATGTTCATGAGAGAGTGATTGTATAAATGTGTCATTGGTAATTATTTACTTTCATGGGTAACTATTATTTACAAGTGAATCTTTGCTACAAAAGTAGAGTTGAACTTTACCATAAAGAATATGGAGAGCCTTGAAAGATAATTAAAATAGTACATAATCCCATCACCTGGAAATAACCATGAATATTTTTTCTTAATTTTCTTCTGATTTCTTTCCAATAAAAAATACAGAGGTTTTTAAAATAAAATTAGGAAGTAAATGATGAGGAACTTTACACGTTTACATCATTAATGTGTAACTTTACACATGAACATCGTTAAATGTGTTATATCAAAAATTGTTCTAAAACAATGTTTCTTCTGATCATTAATTGCATGTGTAGTTTGAGGGAGTGAGATCCAGGGGGAGCAAGAAGGAGGGACCTGGTTTGGGTGGTGAAGGAAGAGAGTCCAACACAGAAGAAACAGCATAAACAGAAGACTGGAGTCAAGACGGAGCAGTTCATGTTCAGTCAACCAGTAAAGAGATGAATGTGGTGGGACAAATTATTAAAAAAAGAAACAAAGAAACCAAAACAATTTTATAAATGCATTAGAGGTCAACCAAAGCATCCAGGAACCTTTCAGACATCCAACTTTGAAAGAAAGGAAAAGCACAGGAGGTGAGTACCCCATTTACCCTCAGCTTTTCCCCCCCAGGGCACCTCCAGCTACCTGAGGTGCCAGAGAATGATAAAAACCCAAAAGGAAGTGGCCGTCTTTCTGAGCTGAGGAAACAAATTCAGGACTGTCAAAACAGAAAATGGAGAGACAAATCCCAGAGAGGAGGGATCACAAAGAAGTGATCTTTCTATAGAGTCTTTTCAAGTCATTGAGTAAAAAAGACTCCACAGAAAACCACAGCTGAGATCAAGGCCACAACTAGGAGGAGGCAAGAGGCGCCCAGAGTAAAATTTAAAGAGGTGCTTATGATAGAGTGGTACCTAGCCCTAAGCACCTCCCTTGTCTCACCCTAGTCCAGCCCCTGGCTGGGAAGCTAATGAAGTTAAAGGTGTTCTCACCAACTAGTGCTAGAGAAAGAGAGATTGAATTTCAAGCCTCGGAGTTAAATGGGCTTTGATAAACACCTAGGCTTGGTGTCCGGATTTCAGAAGGGCTAACCCCTAGGAATAATGGTCATGTCCTAAGAGTACAGTTCCTACACTAGGGAAAGGGCAAAATTGAAGTAGACCAGCCCTAACAAAGCCTAAAATTAACCCTGCATGGACCAAGGTGACAGTTGGTACATTACCTACCTACCAAAAGAAAACAACCCTCCTTGGAAGAAGATAGCATCCAGAGCCTCTACAGATTTTCATCTAGAAAGTCTAACTTTCAATTAAAAAGTATGAAGCATGCAAATAAACAGGACCATTTGGCTAGAAACAGGAAAACAACAGACATCAAAACACACAGGTAATTCGGCGACTGCAAGTATACAGGGATTTTAAAAATAACTGGTAAATAGAGAAGATAAAAAGTCAAACAGATTTTAGAACCAAAAATTAGAGTAACTGAAAATAAGAATTCAACAGGTGGGTGTAACAACAAGTTGAAAGCAACAAGACAAACGATGGAAGACAAGTCAATAGAGAGTATCCAGATTTATGAACAGAGAAATTGTAATGGGGCAATATAGGTGAAACCCAATTACAGTGCTCTTTAAAAAAAAAAAAAAAATAGCAACAGTTGCTTTTAAATGGAAATGAAGAGGACAATTTCTTTTAAATGGAAATGAAGAGGACAATAAATGCAATGCAGCAACTAGGAAAGGTAAAAATTAAGAATTTTTCAAGATAGGGGCGCCTGCCTGGGTGGCTTGGTTGGTTGAGTGTCCCACTTTGGCTAACGTCATGATCTCGTGGTTCATGAGTTGGAGCCCCACATTGGGCTCTCTGCTGTCAGTATGGAGCCCGCTTCAGATCCTCTGTCCCCTCTCTCTCTCTGCCCCTCCCCTGCCTGTGCTTTCTCAAAAATAAAAACAGGGGCGCCTGGGTGGCTCAGTGGGTTAAGCGGCCGACTTCGGCTCAGGTCTTTGATCTCGCGGTCCGTGAGTTCGAGCCCCGCGTCGGGCTCTGGGCTGACGGCTCGGAGCCTGGAGCCCGCTTCGGATTCTGTGTCTCCCTCTCTCTCTGCCCCTTTCCCCGTTCACGCTCTGTCTCTCTCTGCCTTTCAAAAATGAATGTTAAAAAAAAAAATTAAAAAAAATATCTAACAAAGAATTTTTCAAGATAAAAAAATAGGCTTTTTTGTTTACTGTCTTATTTTATAATGGGGAAATTGACAATATAGCAGAAATAATGAATGTGGAAAATCTACAGGTGTTGACAAAATTATTACAAAGTTGTTTCCTTAACAAAATTATTACAATGTTACACAGCCTTGCCTCCCAACTTTCTCGCTAAAATGGTAGCTAGAAGACCTGTTGGACTTCTGCTCTTTGTTTTTATCCTTGAAGGTGGATATCTTTCACACCTCATTGTGGGTTTGAAACCTAGTGAATCTGATAATAAAACAGAGAGGCGGAAAGACAAGATAGACGGATTCTAATACCAGGGAAAAGCAGCTCTTTGCCTTCATACCTTAGCATCTTCTCATGATCTGTCATTTACCCTTAAGGATACCAAGTGCACATTTGAAGGCAGAGGGAATCCCATGAGGAGAGAGATGGAAGCTTCCAGAAGATAGCCTAAGAATGGAACTACTTTCATGAAGGAACATGGGGGACAGGAGCTCTCACCATTTCTTTTGGTTGCCATTTTGAAGGGCTCTAGATTTTAGGGAGGGGGGAGCACAAAGATAATTTTGGTATGACAATAGAGCTCCCTAGACCATCATTGAGAAGCTTGGGCTTCAGGCGATCTGAATATTTATAAATGGTTAGAAACACACGAGCACTTCATGCTGGAGCACCCACGTGCTGGTTTGGAGAAGCCTGGTTCACTACATTTGTCCTCTCCAGGAAGTTACTGGGGAAAAGAATATAGTGCTTCACTGATAGGAGACTGACAAAATATAGGGAGTCCAGTATGCTTCCTTTTCTTTTTTGTAATAAAGAACCAATGTAAGGTCCATTCAGAACAATAGAAGGTCCCAGAATCAATCGTAGGCTTTCCTTATGTATACACAGAATTCTACATTTGTACTACCTACCCGTTTTTGCATCTTATACAAGCTGTTCCTATTACAGTCTATCATTTTGTGATAGATTCTGGTCCTGTTTTCTTGTTATTTTCATGAAATTGATTTTTTTTCCTCTCAAAAACTATGGGTTCTCTTGTCTGCTTTACTTACTAGAAACAACTGAAATTTAAACGAAAACCTTTTCCTGCTATTCATACAATTTCTGTCATCTTCAATTTAGAAATTAGCATAGGTTACCCTTTATAATCCCCCCCCCCCACCCAACACACACACACACACACACACACACACACACACACACTTTCTGAAGTGGTTTCAAGTCCCTGGAAAATAGTCAATATTTCTGAGGTTGTGTGTTTCTTAAAATATCCACTTTAAAAGTTTCTTATCTGGGATACATGTGTGTACTTTGTTTCTAAAATTAATCAACGTTTTTGGGAGCACCTGGATGGCTCATTTGGTTGAGTGGCTTGATTTCAGCTCTGGGCATGATCCCAGGGTTATACCAACTCCAGCCTTGGGGGTTTTGCTAAGACCCTAAATGACATAGTTAATTTTGTTCTTTTGTCAAGAAAACTGGACTCCCACCTAAGTATGATGGCAGCCGCAATGCTGCAAAGCCAGTAAAAGCAAAGACATCTTAAGAATCAAACCATGTTTACATTTGAATTGGTTCAGATAGAGGTATTATTGATATGTGGTCTTTCTAATCATGTTTTCTTCTAGAAGTGTGCCCTCACTATTAGCATGTCAGATAGTTCAAGTTCTATTTATCACTTGTTTCACTTAGATAACCATGTCCCATATTCAGGTCGTTGCAGTGATCTCTACATTGGCTCTTCAAATTCTCTTATTTCTTCGTGAAAGTAATTCTGTACAAATAATTTATATCAGCTAGCCCAGATATAAATTTAGCTACTCCTGTGGTAAAGTTGCTTTTGCCACTCACCCAAAGCAATCCATTTAAAACAACATAATCTAATTGTGATCATAATATACTTTCTCAAGGTAGAATATTTGGAAAATACAAAGGAGGGGCTGAAATATGAGGAACTGTTGAAGCATTCTGGAGGTGTCCCACAGGCCTCTCTGTTCCCCTATGTTGGCATTTTCTTTTTGTTTATAAATACTGTACAACATTTATAAACTGATGAAACATATCAGATTGCTGGGGAAAATTTAACATAGAACCAAGTGGTTGGAAGACACCCCAGAATATCATTTGGCCCCATATCCTGTCCTCATCTAAAATTACAACAGATTATCCCAAGTAGTTTAGTCCCAAAATCTGCCTCAGATTCCACATACTCCATTAGATCCCATCACAGTGTCTAATGTTCCCACACAAACCCAACCCTACCCAAAAACAAAACAAAACAAGCAATAATAAACTGTGGGCCAAGATCTAATTATTTAAGAAATCTCATTTGAAAGTGCAATGTTAACAACCTACAGTGTGGGGCACCTAGGTGGCTCGGTCAATTAAGCGTTTGACTCTTGATTTCCACTCATGTCATGATCTCACCGTTCATGAGATCCATGTCAATGCATCAGGCTCTGCGTTGACAGCATGGAACCTGCTTGGGATTCTCTCTCTCCCTCTCTCTCTGCCCCTCCTTCAGTCGCTCACTCTTTCTCAAAATAAATAATAAACATTAAAAAAAACCCTATAGTGCTTCTTCTTCTTCTTCTCCTCCTCCTTCTTTTTTAGAGACAGAGAAAATGCAAGCTGGAGAGAAGGGCAGAAGGAGAGAGAGAAAGAATCTCAAGCAGGCTCAGTGTTGAAGTGGACTCGAGGCTCTCAATCTCACAACTGTGGGATCATGACCTGAGCCAAAATCAAGAGTCTTATGCTCAAGTGACTGAGCTACCCAGATGCCCCATACAGTGCTTCTTCTTAATTAAAAATTATTTTTTAATGAAGCACTATGCCAACTAAAATTTTCACTAGGGTATAAAAGATAACCCACATAACTCAGCACAATCTAAACAGCATGTCCTAATGTAGTCCATGGTGCAATGGGTCTGTGGAAGTGTAAAGGATGAAAGTCGAACTTTAAGAAACCACAGAACTGTATGTAGTTCAATGATTCTGTGATTAAAGACCAACCATGATGCATGTCAGTTGCTTCACACTACCACCAGAGGGCACTCTTAACTAGCTTTCTGAAACAGTTTTACATTGCTTCATAGCAATTACTGGATTTCTCAATATTTCATATGATTGATAAACTTACCTAGGAAAATTTCTCCCAGGAAAAATATGCAGTTATAAGCGATGAACTTATGGGCTTTTATGCAGAAGACAAAGCCTGCCAATGTAGAGTTCATGATGATGAAGGTATATTGATACTGGTAACTTGTCTAGGACAAAATCTTTTAAGCATTTCTAGGCCCTTTTGTCATAAGAAATTTCAAAACTGTAAGCACCCATACTGCATTAAACATACATGCTATATTACTAACCCATAAGTTCCTCACCCACCTTCCAAGCTATAAGAAATACAAGACTTCTAAAATTTTTAGTTAGGATTTTATTCCTTAAAACTTGGATGTTGTTCTTCTGAGACATTTTAACAGGTCTGTTCCCCCATTATCTGAGAAGAAACTTATCTTGTTAAAATGCTCACATGATCACACTCAGGTGTTCTGGGTTTTGGATTTGAATATTTGCACCTAGAAGCAAGGACAAATTAGATACAAGTTCCAAGAGAATTTCCAGGTATATTTTAGTGAAGAGATATTTCCTCTTAAGCTTCCACGTACGTGTCACTGGTTAATATAATAATAGCTTTCATTTTTATAGTGCTTTATAGTTTCCACAGTGCTTTAAGTATTGGGTTCTGACAAAGCCATTCTAAGGTAAAGATTGCAGATATTACTATTCCTATATTGCAAAGGAGTAAATGCTCAGATCACATGATCAGGCTTGGAGCTAGAAGAAACACCTCAGAGTTCAAAGCGTTCTCTCATCCTGCACATCAGAACCAGGCAGGAAGCTTCCCTGTGACTCTGTTATTATTCAGGAAGCTACAGGGAGCCAAAGAAAGTGACCAAGGGAGCTTAAAGGATCAAAATCACACAACAACAGTAGTCAAAGGGTACAAAGTGCCAGTTATAAAATAAATAAGTCCTGAAGGTGTAATGTACAACATGGTGAGTGTAGTTAATGATATGTGCTGTATATTTGTAAGTTGCTAATAGGATTAATCTTTTTTTTTTTTAAGTGTATTTATTTATTTATTTTGAGAGAGAGGGAGAGGGGTCAGGGGCAGAGAGAGAGGGAGAGAATCCCACGCAGGCCTGCACTGTCATTTTATACCCTGATGCGGGGCTCAAACCCATGAAACATGAGATCATGACCTGAACCAAAGTCGGCCCCTTAACTGACTGAGCCACCCAGGTACTCTTAAGAGGGTCAGTCTTAAAAGGTCTCATTATAAGAAAATAAATGTGTAGCTGTGTGTGACAAAAAAAGAATAAGTGTTTTAAAAATGAAGGTTGATATACACGGAAAAAATAAAACGACCCACCATCCAGACTGCCTACATTTGCTTTGGTCTGAATGTCTCCATTTATGCCACTCACATCTACCATTCATTCCTGAAACCACAAACTAGCCACTGCTACTCCTTTATGTTTGCTAAAGCAGAAAGCCAGACCAAGAAAGCGTTTGCCTACAATATCTGGACCAGCCTGCAGCTGTACCTAAATCACCTGCGACGCTTGGACCTTCCTCCAAACTGGAGATTCTCCCATTTACTACCCACTGAGTCATCTGCAGAGCTTTTGAGAACGCCCAGAGGAATTACATCAGAATCTCCGATGCCAATGTGCAGCAGGGTTAAGAACCACTATTCTGGGTATACTGAGTCCCTAAGAGCTCCTGGAGTATTCAAACTGGTTCCCTAAGTGATTTTTTAAATAAAAGCTTGAAAACTATTGGCCTAGAGGGGGGAAAAACAGGTTGTGTTTTACTGGAAGCCATTGGGTCGTGAATGAGAATACTTGGATTTTAGTTTTTCTTGGGCTCAATTTTCCTAGGCATAGTCTCCTTATCTGCTAATAAAAGATTTGTACTAGTTAAGGGGACATCTAAGTGTGGTTGTCATAATGGCAGCATCCACACCATCGGGGAACTTGCTAGAAATGTAGCCTTCTGGGCCCTTCCCTAGATGGGAGCCAAACACTGGTTTGATTGGTGGGGCCTTTAAGGAGACTCCGGATGGCTCTGGTGCCCGCTCAAGTGTGAGAACTTCTGGTCTAGTTGAAATGTACATATTCTATCTGCTCTGAAATTCTACAGTTCTGTCCCCTTTGGGGGAAAATCTCGATCACCACCATCCGAGAAGGGCTAAGAAGGGGTTTTTCAGCAAGCTGCCAGCTTTGATAAGAACTTTCAAGAACCCCTTTCAATAGTATAAAAGAAAACATTAAATGCTTGCTGATGAAAGGGCCCAACACAGTTGTGGGCATGGACAATGCTACCATGATTTCAAACCAACACAGCATTTGTGAATGACAGGGCAGGGATGGGACTGCCCTGGATAGGAAGGACACCCAGATGGTCAGGCTGCTGCTGAGACATTGCCTAACCCCCCAGATCATCCCAACCAGAAAGAGTCCTAACTCAGCTGATGATGCAGGACACATGTAGCAAGGAGATACCACGTCAGCCTTTAAGGAGGACACACACTTGAAATTATGGACAACAGAGCTAGAAGAGTCCTCACCTGGTTTAACCTCATTTTACAGATGAAACTGAGATCCAAATAGGTGACGTGACCTGCCCAATCTCCCAGCAATCAAACGGCAACAGGAATAGACGTCTCCTGAGCATTTGAGTACTCTTCCTTCTCTCTCTCTGGGGTCTAGATAAACTTCTTTCCACTCTTCCTATTGTCAAAACTTGGCCATACTGTGTTTCACGCATATCCATCCCACCTGCTCACAGTTCTTCGATGGTCACCATGGAGAGACGAACAAGATCATTAGTTCAAAATAATGTGTTAAGTGGGGGTGTCTGGGTGACTCAGTCAGTTAAGCGTCTCATTCAGCTCAGGTCATGATCTCATGGTTCGTGAGTTTGAGCCCCACATTGGGTTCCGTGCTGATAGCACATGAGCTTGTGTGGGATTCTCTCTCCTTCTGTCTCTGCCCCTCCCCTGCTCATGCTCTCCTCTCTCTCTCTCTCTCTCTCAAGTAATAAAATAAACTTAAAAAACTAACATGGTAAGCGTGGACACAGCTCAACATATTCTTCCTTCTCTTGGAGTAGAACCTCATGGAGAGCACCATTTAACCTCACACTGGTGTCTTCCACCTACAAGCCACCATAGAGAGGTGCCTACAACCTTCTTCCCCTGCCTACTGTTTTCTAGGGCTACTTTCTCAAGTCCGGATGGACTCTTCTCTTGCTCCAGCCAAATGTGTTCAGGAAGACTGCAGCCTGTGAATGCTGGGCCCTTGGGCATTCATTATTTCTGCTGTTAGCAGAAGGGGCCGTGGTAACTGTTCTCTGCCCTGCTTGTCCCTCAGGTCCTGCTGGCACTGACCCCTGGCTCTGTGGTTGCCAAGATTCCAGAAACCTTAAGGATTAGAGTTGACAACCAAAGGAAAGAAGAAAAAGGGAGGAGAACATTTACTGAGCACCAACTACCTGCTGGGGAAAGGTCTAGTGTACATGTGAAGACAGGGCAGACTTAAAAAGCTTGACAACTTGCCTAAGATCACATGGTCAGAGACAATGTTCAGAACTGCTTCTGTCTGACTTCAAATCCACGTCCAAGGAGAAAGCGCACCACTCGGGCCAGTGCTTTCGAGCTCCTTTGAGCTAAGAGGGAAGTTGAGGTGACAACAGAGATAAGAAATCTGTTTGGCATAACATGTAACTAAGACCCACATTTTCACATAAAGGATAGATTTTTTTCCTTAGGATAGATTATTTTGAAGGTCAATATCGGTTTTTTAAATTAATTTTATTTTTAATTTTTTTACATGTATTTATTTTTGATGAGAGAGAGAGAGAGAGAGAGAGAAAAACACAAGTGGGGGAGGGGCAGAGACAGAAGAAGACACAGAATCCGAATCAGGCTCCAGGCTCTGAGCTGTCAGCACAGAGCCTGACACGGGCTCAAGCCCATGAACCGTGAGATCATGACCTAAGCCGAAGTCTGTGCTTAACCGAATGAGCCACACAGGTGCCCCCGTTTTATAATTTTTCTTAAAAAAATATGCTTCCTGTATAATGTACAAAAAAATGTAAAGTATTATAATTATTCTTACCAACAAAACATATCAGTACTAATAAGGAGAAGCATTAAAAGAGATCAGATGAGAATAACAAAAATAGTGAGAAGCACACTGAAAAAGTTTAGATAGGGGCCCAAGGTAACAGAAGCCATTTTAAGAGAAATGAATTCAGAGCAGATGAGTATCTGGTAATTCTGTTTTATGTGCAGTGTGGCTGGCCCTTTGGAGATTTGAGCCTGAGGTTTGTCCCCTGCCTGAGCTCCTTCAAAGGCACTGTGTTCCCCCCAGTCAGCCTCTACAAAAATGACATATTTATATGTAACTACTAACAGACGCGAGTCGGTCTATAAGTTTTCATCATCTGTGGGTGGATAGCAGGAAGTAAATGGCTATAATCATTTTCGCCTCAAGGCTGCCTTCCTTATAAGAACCGTTTTATAGTTGTGGGACTTCCATTTATCAGATGTGAGGTAGCATAGCTTGGTTCAAATCACATTTTGTTCTGTTGGCCTGTCACGCAAGGAGTCAGCATAAAATCCCAAGCCACAGTGTTTCTTCTCCGGAGAAGGCCCTGGAGCTAGCCCAGCGATGCAAGTCCTACAGTGTAACATGCAGCCAAGACAAGCAAATAGGGGAAGAAGCATAGAAAGCCTTAGCTAAAAGCTGAAGGAGGGGAATTTTCTCATGACAGGAGGAAGGAGGAGGCCAGGACAGCTTTCAAGTCAGTAGGGATACCTTCGTCCCTAGTAAACAGCAAGGAAAGATTAGTGTAGTGTCTAATCTCCAAGATCCAGGGGGGCAGTGACCAGGAAGACACCGATCTAGGCAATGTCGGCACTGTGAAAATGGCCCCAAAGTGGAATGAGAACAAGGCCTAGGGGTAGAGGCCTTGGAAAGACACTACTTTTCCTAGTTGTCAGGTGGAACTAGGAACGTGCCCAGGGCAAGCACATGTCCTTGGATCCTGCCTGCTCCCATGTCAGCTGTGGAGCCTTTCTATGGAGAGTGACAGTTTATCCCCAGGGCACTGCCCATGCAGGAATGGTGGTCATTTCGGGCGGACGAGCCAGTGTGTGCTGAGCTTGAAGAAGGGTGCAGAGTCACCGCCCTGGCTAGTGTGCAGGGGAGCAGGGATTGGACCTGGAAGGGCTTGGTGGCCCCACTAGGAATGCAGGCTTTTCTCTGCACACAAGGAGGCTCCATAAGAAAGTGCTCGTTTCCGTTTGCAAATTTTCAAGTTACTCTGATGGTTAACACAAAGATTGACTGGCAAAAGTGAGGCCCAGTCAGAGAAAGACATTGGGGCTCTAATGCAGGAGCCAGGGGACAGCCACAGAGGCCAGGTGTGGAGGCGCTCAGAGGATGGTGATGCTTGTTATTGCATTTAAACATAATAATAGGGGCGCCTGGGTGGCTCAGTCGGTTGAGCGTCTGACTTCGGTTCAGGTCATGATCTCGCGGTCCGTGAGTTTGAGACCCATGTCAGGCCCTGTGCTGACAGCTCAGAGCCTGGAGCCTGCTTGGGATTCTGTGTCTCCCTTTCTCTCTGCCCCTTCCCCCCTCACACTCTGTCTCTCTCAAAAATAAACATTAAAAAATTTAAAAAATAAAAATAACAAAAACCTCATTACATGTTATTATAAACATTTTTCTTGAAAAACAGCTATTTTAGGGGCGCCTGGGTGGCTCAGTCGGTTAAGCGTCCGACTTCGGCTCAGGTCATGATCTCGCGGTCTGTGGGTTCGAGCCCCGCATTGGGCTGTGTGCTGACAGCTCAGAGCCTGGAGCCTGTTTCAGATTCTGTGTCTCCCTCTTTCTCTGACCCTCCCCTGTTCATGCTCTCTCTCTCTCTCTCTCTGTCTCAAAAATAAATAAACGTTTAAAAAAAAAAAAAAGAAAAACAGCTATTTTACACAACAAAGCGAAACAAAAAAAAACAAGAAGAGCATTGTTTTACACTTTTGCAAATCTCTTAAAAGTCTGACTTAATGGAACACAGAGCTGGATTTTCACACCTGCTTTTGCGTCATTTTGCTTCATTACATGAAGACAGTCTGGCCTCATGGAGGAGTATTTTAATATCCTTTAGAGATACTTGTGGATATTCTTGATACTCAACAAGTGATTGTTTTTAAAAAATATTTATGTATTTTTGAGAGAAAGGGAGAGCACAAGGGAGGGAGGGACAGAGAAGGGGGAGGGACAGAGGATCTGAAGTGGGCTTTGCACCAACAGCTTGCTGATGGCAGCAAGCCCACTGCAGGGCTCAAACTTGTGAACTGTGACAGCACAACCTGAGCCCAGGTCAAATGTTCAACCGACTGAGCCACCTAAGCACCCCAAAAAGTGACAGTTTCTTAAAGGTTAGTTGTAATACAGAATCTGAAACCGTACCAACGACCCCTTTCTGCTGTTACAGTGGTTGAGATTGCACTTGGAATGGATCTTATATCTACACGATATTTTGCAACATCCTGCATGGTCACTTAGAAAATATTGGTTTAAGGGCACCTGGGTGGCTGAGTTGGTTAAGTGCTTCACTTTGGCTCAGGTCGTGAGATCACGGTTTGTGAGTTTGAGCCCTGCATCAGGCTCTCTGCAGTCAGCATGGAGCCCACTTTGGATTATCTGTCTCCCTCTCTCTCTCTCTGCGCCGTCCCCTTGCTCTCGCTCTCTTTCTCAAAAATAAATAAACATTAAGAAGAAAAAGAAAATACTGCCTTAGTGAATTACACAGATTTCTAAATATTAATACATCTTTTCAAAATAGAAGATCAAAAAGTCCCATTCATCACACACACACACACACACACACCTTATCAGAAAAATATTTATGTATTGGTAAGCTGTCAAGCTCACCGTGCTATCTTCGATTCAGAAATCTGTGTCTCCAGCCCAGACCCCTCCACTGAGTTCCAGACTGACTTAACCAACTACCTACTTGCTGAGGCCCCTCAAACTCAGCATGACAAAAGTATACTTAGTCCTTCTCTCAAACCCAGTGCCATGCTATGTCCCTAGACAGGGAATCACAGTAGCAACTGGAGGCATAGATCTTTTTTTTTTTTTATGTTTTATTTATTTTTGAGAGAGAGAGAGAGACAGAGCACGAGTGGGGGAGGAGCAGAGAGAGAGGGAGACACAGAATCCGAGGCAGGCTCCAGGCTCCGAGCTGTCAGCCCAGAGCCCGACGAGGGGCTCGAACTCATGGACTGTGAGATCATGACCTGAGCCGAAGCCGGAAGCTCAACTGACTGAGCCACCCAGGCGCCCTGAGGCATAGATCTTTGAGAAGCCCTCTCCCTCACCACATCTGCTCCCACAAATCCATACCTAAGTCCTGTCAAGTTTACCTCATGATGCGCTGTAGCCACATCTGTCCACAGGAAACCCCTAAGTGGACACAGATGGAAACTCTTAGGTACCATATCACAGACTTATGAAAGGGAAAGTTGCCCCAAACTTAGCTCAGCAGAAGTTCGGGGCTTGGCACCTGACTTTAGGTTTAGGTGACATGGCTTATTGAGCAGAATTCATTCCTTTTATGGCAGTATAAGATGCCCCTTCCATTTGGATCTGGTCTTGGGGCTGATCAGGACAAGTTTTTGGGTGCCAAGGACCTACTACGAAGGGCCAAGAGATGGGCTCTCAAATTCCCATTCCAATTCCTAGGACAGACGAGGGAAGAAAATGTAGGTTCCTTCAAGAATAGGAGAACTGGTGGGGCACGTGGGTGGTTCAGTCAGTTAAGCATCCAACTTCTCCTCAGATCATGATGTCACAGTTCGTGAGTTCGAGCCCTTTGTCGGGTTCTGTGCTGACAGCTGGGAGCCTGGAGCCTGCTTCAGAATATGTGTCTCCCTCTCTCTCTGTCCCTCCCCCAATCATGCTCTCTCTCTCTCTCTCTCTCTCTCAATCTCTCTCTCTCAAAAATAAATAAATATTAAAGTAATAACAGTAAAAAAACAGAGTAAGAAGACTGGTCTCTCTTGCCCACCACACAATAGATCCAGGGGTGATTTTCTGCCTTCTTCATCTGACTCCTGTTGTTAAACCTTATGAAACTAGAAAAGAATGTTCAAATAAAGGGGAGGAAAATGTTGAAATCTGTATATCCCTATAGCGAAACTCTGAAGGCTTCTCAATTGTTGCATCTAGTCAACACTGTCATGCCGCCTCTTTTTGTGGCCAAAGGGAGCCAAGATGGCAAAGCTTTGAAATTAAGTGGAACTGACCCAAGACCACCCCCTTTGTACATCTGCTCAGATTCCTAAACCAGAGCAAATCCCACGACCTGAAGGTAACTGAACCAATCCTCGCCCGTAGGCATGGAGTCAGAGCAAACCAGCTATATGTAAGAGGAATGAAATAAAAAACATGCATATTTTCTAAGTAAGAAATTTATTTGATCAAATGACAGTATATGAAGATATTTCAAACCAGAAGGCTCTATTCGGACAAAATGTAAATTGATTATAAAGTAAATGGCATCAATGTAAATGGCACCTAAAAACAGAAAGAGCGAGTTTCCTATAAACGTGTCTGTATAAAGTATTAATAAAATCCTCGTGTACTTTAAAACTAGGTTGCAAGTATAACAGAATAACCTGTAAATAGTACTTAAAAGCAGGTTTTTAAAAGGACACAATATATCGTCACACACAAGGTATTTGGGGCTTCTATGAGAATCGAAGAAAGGCTGTCAGTGAGAAAACGTATCATAACTGGAGCAAAACTGAAGCTGTGACCACACTGCAACCTTGAGTTCCCTACACAGTATTCTATCCTTTCAGGTCCTCGGGAATTTGAATCGAACAGGTGAGAATTTCTAATCACTCTGGTTGGGAATCATGAGAAACAGAAACTGGGAAACCAGGGTTGGAAAAAAGGAAGGGAGGGGAAACCAAGGCATGGCAAGGTCAGAGGTTTCTGCAGAGAGGCTTTAGAAATGTCCAAAGAAATGGATTACTGCGACCCCTTGAGGCTGCACTGTGGGGTCTGCAGGGAGGAGGGCACCGGGCAGGACGCGGGCATGCAGGGACTGACCTGCGTGCCGAGTGCTTGCTGGGCACTACCACACATGCACCGGCATCACAGTCTTCCCTAGAGGCTGAAGTCATTGCCTGGGTGCACCAGGGACAAGGCAGAATGTGTAGGTTACAACTCTCCCCGAAGACTTTTTCTGGCATCCAAGAAGCCCCGTCTTTGGGGCCATGACAGGACCCAGAAGGCAGGAATTAGCAGTTCCGAGTTATAAACTCAGAAAAGCTTCAGACGTGTGGAAGGAGAGCCAAACATGAAGAAGGTGGCATCTGCCAGTGCGTGCGATATTAGCAGCAAAGCACAAAGGTGTCCAATGACAAAAGGACAATTGAACTAGATAGAGGGAGAAGTGGAAAAGATCTCAGAAAGCAACAGTTGGTAACTGACCATTATATAGCACCCATTATTACTAATTTAAGATACATAAACATCATTGAGTTTCTATCTAGTATCTCTGCTATTATTTTATAAATAGAAACATGAGGGCTTTCAAAACATTACAAATGACACATATATTCTGGTATAAATGTTACACTCCTGATTCATACAGTGGACTCGATGCTACAATTAAACATAGTAGATTTGGGGTTATATATAGAACAATTTTTACAGATCATTTTCTGAACCTTGGTCACACAGCTAAGTGGACACCAAAAAACACAGGAAGCATCTTAGTGGTGGTTTTGGCAGCAAACATGTTTTTTTGTCTATGTATTTATGCCTCATACAAAGATACGCTTGTTCACTTGTACAAATGAACTCAAAGTCATCCATAGGAGATCTTACACTTAAAACTGTTCTGTTTTCTTATCTTGCTTCTTTGCTATCAAGTCTATGTGGGAGGGCTCCTCAGTGGCTTGCATCTCCTTTTCCCCAAGTCTCACTGTCTTGAGAGGTGTGTATTTAAAAACAGTTTCATGTTTCCCATTCAGGCTAAGTGGCCCTTTTCAGATTCCTAAGCTTGAGATTACAATCTGTGTTTTCAATAACACGGATGTATGTGCACGCGCCCACATGGATTTTAATAAAAACAGCAAATGAATCACATCATCTAATTTTTTCAGTGTGCCTTTAAAAATGTTCCCAGCTTCACAGGAAAAAACCTCTAAACACATGCAGGTTGATCATGAGAGATGACCCTTTCCAATGTCTGAGCTTGACCAAGTGAGATATACCTGAAGATGGGTCAGGCTAGGGAAACCCCAAGGTTCTGTGAATCCACAAGAACATTAAAAATACGGCCTCAGCAGAATCTAAAATTACTTTCTATTCAGGGAAGGATGTAATTTCTAATTACCCTATAGAGTGATTTTGTAAATGAGTCTTAGGTGTGTATAAACTAAATGGTCTACATGACCTTACTCTAACAGTTAGAGGAAAGCAGTTCTAACGCCATTACATTATAGTTATCCACACATGTGATCTCGGGCACTGCAAAAAGACTTCACCCGAATGAATCTTTACAATCTTAAAGCCAAGGCTAAGTCGTTCATCTGTGCTTCTGTTCCCCAAAATAAATTCATAATGTAGAAAACTGACGAGGCCACTCTAATAGGAAAGTGAAATCAGCCTTTCAACTGTGATGTTAATAAATCAACATTTGATAAAGACGTTAGGAGCCAAATTCCCAGTCTGTGGAAATCTTCTTAGTGAGTGGCCAAGCATGTAAATTTAACTCCAGTGAAATTACTAAAACAATTAGCCTCAAAAAAATGGATTTAGGAAAATGAGGTGACCCCAGACTAGCTTATCTACCTTCTCTAACAGAAATCACCTCTTGGCAAGAGATGTTGTTTTTGGCTCAGCTCACTTGAAAATAATTTCATTTGCAATTTTTCTTAGCTATTTAATATAACAGGGGACTGACTCAAGTTGGTTCTGGTGGATAAAATAAAATCAACATGATGTATGACATAGCATAGCCCATCAATGGGCTTCACCCACCTGAGTGCCACAGTCACACTGCCCTGTTTGACCGATGATTTCAGCAAACTTCTCATCTCCCACCATAAACGCCACTGTTTCCTGAAACATGATTCTAGTAGAAAAGAGAGATCTGGAATCAAAGCCCTCACTGCAACATCTAGGTTGGGTGCCCGTTGCCTGGCTGATGGGGAACTGTCTGCCCCCAAAGCTGTGTTCACATTTGGAACCCTGGCACTGGGTATCTGGCAAACATTTTAAAAAGACATCAATTGCTCTGGAGGAACAGTCTGAAACCTCAGAATACCGACCAAAGAATAAAAATTGCTCCTTCAATCACCTCACTCTGTAACATTTGCTTGGCCACTTGACTCCCTACCCGGAGGAAAGCATTCCCCACACCAGGGTGTGTGGGACAAGATGGCCCCAAATCACAGGTAAGTCGAGTTTGGCCATAGGTCAAACTGAGCTCAGAATCCTTCCATCTGCTATCTTTCCAGCTTTGGGTTTCAGACCCGATTATAAATAGCATGATATAAGGGTAATGTGCAAAGTCTGAAGAGTTTTGTTCATTATGAAGCTATCTACACAATGCTCAAATAAGTAAGGGGATCTAGTGGAGTGATGTGTCTGACTTGGGAGGGGGAAAAACAAAAACGAAACACATAAAAAACGCCAGTCAAATCACATCTTTCTTTAAAAATTTCCAGCTAAAAAATCAATTGAACAAGGCCTGAGAATCCCTGCTTTCTAATGCCATCTCAACCTCGGTTTCAAACTTATACTTTCGTTAAAACTATCAAATAGACAACCCCATTGCCACAGTGGAGAAAAAAAACGTGAGGAAAATGAACCACAACTTGGAGAAAGTTAAGTGAAAAGGCATTTGCATTGACAGAGTGCTAAGTCAGAACAATAATATATCTAGAAAATACTGTGAAAATATATATCTCAAAATAGAACTAGGTTTAGTCAGAAGGCTCAGTAAAACAACTGCTTAAAAAGCTGATCAATAAAAAGAAGAGCGAAAATAACCTTTGCAGGTTTTGACCTTTCCTTACTTTCCTACCCACAGACCACCAGTGCTCAAGCAGAGTGATCAATGAGTCATGAAGAAGTGCTGGTATTTTTCAGGATCTCTTCAAGACAGTTTCCATTTTGGTAACTTGGCCCCGCTGTCTGATCAAGGCAACTGATGGATTTTGAATGTATTTGGAGACGCGGGCTCAAAGACCTCATCGTCATCTTCCACCCCTTCTTCTATTGGTTTCATCTTGGCAGAGCCCCGCTGGTGTGGGGATGGCACATCTGTCAAAGACACAGAGAGAAAAACCACTTAATGGACAGCCTGCCCTGATGTTGGTGTGATGTGTCAGTTATTATCTCCAAACGGAAAGTAAAATTTCTGGGAATCTATAGTTGGCACCGGGAATGCAACTTCTCTACAGATTGTATTTGCGATTCAATATTTCAATACAACAACGAGGTCAAGAAATGATTCTCAGTCATGAGAACACGCGTGGAATGGATTCCACTACACATGCTTGGATGATATGAGCTTCTCAAACACACACAGTTCCCAGTGGGCTGCCCTAATGTCTGATTAGGACTCAGAATGCATGTTTCTGCATTAATATCATACATGGTGACTTGAGTTCCTCAAAAGCTGATATAACTCCTAATTTCCACAAAGAATAGTTCCATCCTGAAGCTATGGAAGCTAACACCATCTAGAGCACCACCTAAAACAACAGTTCTTGCTACCACCTTCCCAGTCACTTCCTGGACTGATATGGGAGAGGGAGAGGAGGAAAGTAGATGAGAGGAGAGGGTGACAGGGACAGGGGAAGCAGATAGAAGAAAATACAATCTCAAGTAGCAGATGGGGCAGGGGCATCCCTAAAGCCTTGTAGGATGCCGTTACATCAAAGGAGCTAAGTAACAAACGACTCAGGAGTGCCTAGGTGGCTCAGTCGGTTAAGCATCCGACTTCAGCTCCTGTGGTGATCTCGAGGTCCATGAGTTCGAGCCCTGCGCCCAGTTCTGTGCTGACAACTCAAAGCCTGGAGCCTGTTTCAGATTCTTTCTCTCTCTGTCTGCCCCTCCCCCACTCACGACCTGTCTCTCTCTCTCTCAAAATAAATATATATAAAAAAACAATAGTCAGTCCCTCATTTGTCCATGCATTTGTCAAATGTTCATTGAGCATTTACCACATAAGAGACACCATGATTGATGCAGAAAAAAATACGGTTTCAGAGTAAGAGTAGAAGTTACTACAAATAGGTACATAGACTTATCAAGGTGCTTAATGGACAACTCCCAGGACAGCATAAACTCCCTTCCACACAGTTTCCAAATTCAACGTCAGGATTTGTTGCGTCAGGGTCTCATCGGCCCCACCCACACTCGTGTGACCCTCTTGCTGTCCTCTAACGGGATGGAACGGATGGAATGGTATTCTGTCAATTAACCAATGCTGAACTCTGGCGGGCTGTGAGGTTGATAATGGAAGAACAATGGGTGAAACCTGACTTTCCAAATAGCTGGTATAGAGCAAGGGAGGATAATGGAAACTTGCTAAAACAGGAAGAACTGCTGTAAGAAATTTATCAAGATCAGCTGTTAATCCCTGGCAAGAGTCAGCAGCAGACAATAGGGCTGAGGAGGAGGGGCGGGGCCAGCAGAGCCACACAGCACAGGGGCAGGCAGCATGCATAGTGGTCAAGGACCAAGGATCAGAAAACACGTCTGGGTTCAAAGCTCTGCTCTGCTCCTTCCTAGATGTGTGACCTGCACTCCATTACTAAGCCTCTCTAGGCCTCAGTTTCCACTATCCGTAGGAGGGGATATTCCCAGGACCTGCCTCATGGCGTTGTTGGGGGATGAAACAAAATAATCATGTGATGTGCTCAGCACGGTGCTGGGCACACAGAGAATGCCACTGGATGTTTATTATTAACTGCATAGTCCCAGTCATGCACTGGGGAGATGCCACTCCCAACAGCCACATCATCCAACATAAAAAAGATATTAATTACACTGGGCTGGACTTTGGTTTGGCTAATGTGTTTGTTGGACATACATGGAAACTTCATTTTCAAGCATTTACAGTCAATTAAAATACTAAGTTTTCTGAGCACCTAGCTCAGTCAGTAGAGTATACGACTCTTGATCTCACGGTTGTGGATTTGAGCCCCACGTTGGGTGTAGAGATTATTTAAAAATAAAATCTTTAAAAATAATAAAAATATGGAGTCTTTTGAAAGACAACTGCTGACATACACTGTAGAAAATAAGCCTATATTAAAATGTTCCAGAACACAACTCTGTCATAGAGCAAGCCTGGCAGAATCTCCCAGGCAAGCTCTTTTTATCCTTTTTCATGCAGAGGACAACACAACCACCAAACATGAGCTTTAAATGGCATGTATACTCGGATGGCAATGAATGTCTGAGCTTCAAGTGTGAGCTTGGGCAAGTTACTTCACTTCTCGGTCCCTCAATTTCCCCATCTGTACAATTGGAATAATGCTATTAATCTACTTCATATGGTTGTTAAGAGGACTAAATGGCTTAATATAGTATATTAACTTGTATAGTATACATACAAGTAATAGTAATAGTAATATAGTATTTTAACTTGTATATAACGACTTGTGTAGTTCTTACATCAGTGCCTGGGATGTAATAATCACTTTGTCCACTTGTTTAAGTCAATAAAATGAGTGATTAATATGGTCTTTGGAGGAGAATGGCCTAAGGTAATTAGAAAACTTGCTAAAATTCATTATTGCCTCTAGGAATGGCAAATGAAAAGAAGTGGCTCTTGTACTCAAATAGGGGTTTGTGTTTCTCAATCTAAACTGTCCCGAGGGCAGTAAAATTGTCTTAAAAAAACTGGCCATGGCCTTCATCGTATGTCTAGCTTTAAGTAATGATCAAGCCTCATAAAACATTAGCTTAGGCTGAGTTTCCACAATCAGATCAAAACTCTCAGAGCAGGGGTGCCTGGGTGGCTTAGTTGGTTAAGCATCTAACTCCTGATTTCTGCTCAGATCATGATCTCATGATTCTTGAGTTTGAGCACTGTGATGGGCTCTGTGCTGATCCACGGAGCTATTTGGGATTCTTTCTCCATCTTTCTCTGCCCCTCCCCCACTCCCAATGTCTCTGTCTCTCCCAAATAAATAAACTTAAGAAAAATTTTAAAAAGATAGAAACCAATACTTCTTAAAAAAAATTTTTTTTAAACATTTATTCATTTTTGAGAGAGAGAGAAAGAGCACGAGTGGGGTAGGGGTAGAGAGAGAGGGAGACAGTACCTGAAGCAGGCTCCAGGCTCTGAGCCGTCAGCACAGAGCCCGACACGGGGCTCGAACTCAAAAACACAACATCATGACCTGAGCCCAAGTCGGATGCTCAACTGACTGAGCCGCACAGGTGCCCCATTTAATTAAAACAAAAAAAATTTTTTTAACAAGAAACCAAGACTTCTGATTGGTACTACTCCCATAATAAGGCAGCTTCTTCCTACGGTCTCATTCTTGTCACTCTTTCTCTCTCTCTCAAAATAAATAAATAAACTTAAAAAACCTCTCAGAACAAACAGCAAGATGGCACATCTAAGAGTATTAACCAAATCAATAATGTAGAGCATGCGAATGTAACTGTATAACACACATAACAGAAACACACCCCGTGTGTTTTGACTGGGGAAGTAGGATTAATTGATCTGGTTTTTAAGCCCATCTATCAAACCAGGGGTGACATTCTATAGCATCCTGTGGCTGCTATCTACATGTGGGCCAAAATGTTCTCTGCCCTCTCAGCTCCATCACCAACCAGTGCATTTTCCTACTGAGAGAGAATAAAGAGGGGACCCAACACAACTGGAAATGACCTGGTGAAAACCTTCTGAGAACTTTCAACTTCTCTGTGAAAGACTTTATTTGGTCCCCACTACATTCGCCTCAGCCAAGGAAGAGCTGGGGTGCTTACTACATAGCATTAAAAAGACAGTAATGCCGGAGTCACCCACAGTCCTGGGGTGACACTAAAATGTGTCCAAGTCGGGCCTCCTTCCCCTTCCAGTCCAAGCTCTGGCAAACTCTCTGCTCCCCAAATCCAACCCACCCTTTCCATGTTCTCCTCTTGCTCTTCTCCCTACCTGGAATGGCCTCTTCACTTCCATCCCTACCTGTCAAATTCCTATCCATCCCTCACGATCAAGGTCAGACCCCACCTCCTTCCTCTGGAGTCTTCTGTAATTCCTTGTGTGGGGAGAGTCTATTATCTAGAGACCCACAGCCCTTCCACATTCTGTATTTCTTTGTAATCACAAGTATGTGCCTCTATCCCTTACTGTAAAACAAGCATGTCGAGGGCTGTAGACGTCTTCCCTCCTGCAGAAGTACCCCACACATAGCCAGGTCCTTGATGATTACTTAGTACAGGAGAATAATTACTTAGGACGTGAAACTCCACATGGGGCCTTCAGAAGTCTGATCCTGAGGATGAGGGAAAGATACACGGCCAACACCTTTAATGATTGATGGGTTAATTTTCCACTACACCAGTGGGGAACCACCAGCATTCCTCAAGCTCAGACTGGTCTCCTGCTACAGTAAAACCACACTATGAATGACTATATTCTGTATCAGGATCCCTGAGGCAAATCATTTTCATATAATTGACTCAACAACAGTGCTTATAGCCCAGCTTATAGCACGTGCTTATAGCATGGGCAACAGTGTATATAGCTTGATTTGACAGTGCTCACAGCACAGGCAAGAGCACCATCCCCTCAGGTAAACATCAATAGGCTTGGTGGTATCATCACCTGCCACAGAGTTTTCATACAATCAGCAAGAAGAGCCCCTGAATGATGACAAGGCACTAGAGGCTGGGTTAAATGTTAGGGAAATAAAAATGGATCGGTTGGGATCTCTGACTCGATATTATTTTATTTCTCAGGAACTCAGTGCGCTTTTCAGAGCAATTCATGCTCACCACATCCATGCTATTTTTCTACTTTATACTCAAAAGGGAAAGTGAAGACAACCCAGACAGCCCGAGAAAGAAGAGTGGGGAGGCTGCTGTGGATGAACACCTTCCTCACCAGCAAGTGAACCCCTCGGCACAATCAGATTCTGACAGGATAAACCAGGTGGCCCTAACAGCCCTGCTCACATTCTTTTCACAGGATACTTGATAGACTCTCATTTCAGGCTTGGTGGCTGGGTTGGTGCCCACAAGCCCCTCTGGTCCCAGCACCGACCACGGTGCCCTGGAGCTCTCCCATCACCGGCAGGTGCCTGGGAAGGCAACAGGAATTCAGCCTGCCTTGTAGCTGCTGCAGGCTACCAAGTGCCAGCCGGACGCCTGAACCCTCAATAGGAATCAGGGTCGCAGAGAGAGTGCCCATGCTTTGTCCCAACCCCAGTTAGCCTGAGCCTCTTGCACCACTGAGGGCCAAGGGTGATGTTCACCCGGTCTAACTGCAGATGTGTCACTGTCACGGCCAGGAGAAAGGCAGGCTTTAGGGAGCAAGGAGCTCACCTGCCCTAGACCTGATGCTCTCTGACCTTGGCAGGAGACCTGCTGGTTCAGTGGAAAGACTCAGTCACCATTACAACGCTGCTAGAAAGAATTTCTTTGTCCACTAATAAGTTCAAATCCAATCCGGAGTATGAACAACAACAAAACCCCTAAAAACTATTTAAAAAAAACAAAAACAAAAACGAGAGAGAGGGGGGGTGGTATTCTGCTTCAAGGGAACTATCTTAACATATCACAAGTTGAACATTAATAAATTCTTTCTACAAGTTTGCTTGGTTTTTCATTAACTTTATGCACTGATGTATCATCAGAAATTTGCCCAGAAGGCCCAACCTTACCTAGAGGTAAGAATGTGGGGAGAGGAGAGAGGAAGAAATGGAGCTTATCTTCACTTAAGTGCTTTTTCAAATTGCTTTTGCCCCTCAAGGACATTACTATGAGGTACGTGACCTCTGTACAATGCTTTACTTTTCAATTTATTTCAAATTCTAGACAGGCAAATCATTCCATATCCATAAATTTTCCAGAAAACTGATTTTTATCCTTCTTCCATTAAAACCACTTTTACAGCTGGGAGACAGAAGTGGTTAACTACATCCTTTGGCTTTTTTTATAATTAAGAAGAGATAATTAGCATTATTTTCTGCTATTAGCTATAATCATCTTCTACTTGGCTCTGGGTGCCAGTTAACACAATTTATTATAAAACTATGTAAAACAAATAGTCTCAGACTGAGTTGCAATCCAGATTTATCTGGTGTGAAATTGTTAAACACTTATGTCAAGAGTTGCTGTTGCTTGGGGATGTTTCCTATTGCACCCAGTGGCAAAAAAATCTTCTGTCAAAAAGACTTCTACACCCCTTCCATAGATCCCAGTGCACCGAGAAGGCACAGTCAGTGGAGCAGAACTTCCTCTGAGCTGTGCACCACTTTCAATGTGTTCAGCTGAGAGAGAGAACGGCAACATCAGGCAGCAATCCTGAGCAGAAGAAAGAAAAACTCAAACTCAAAAATAGGGGCTTTGAGCAAATGTAGAAGATGGAGGTTTAGAAGAGCCCTGAACCAAACAGTGGCCCCTTGCACTCATGCCAGATCACGGCGGGTGACAACACTTGTGGAAGATTTGGACCTGGGAGGCAGTCTTTCCTCAGCAGACCTGTTCAGATAGCAGCCAGGGCCAGATCCTAGTTGAGGAGGACAGGAGTTTGCACTGAGGTCCACTGTGTATCCTGCAAGTATAAGCACGTCATGGGGCTTAGCCTGCCCCACCAGACCCTTTCCTGTCTAACATTCCCAAAGTAACACAGGAAGCCTTTTTACATCAGGACCAGGGAGATCTTATGTAACAATCAGTCAAATTCTGGTATCCAGAGAAGTGAAAAATTAGGTAAGAGAAATTCTTTTTGACAGAATTCTGTCCTTATTAAGCTTATTCTACTTCAGTGTGCTTCTAATTACATGAGGACCTGAGGGAATCTCTTAGCAAGTCAAAGTAAACAGACATATTTGTTGTTCTTAAATTCAGAGTGAAGGTCACACCTGTTTCAGAGAATGAATAGGCAATCTCAAGTTTGCTTTTCAAATAAACAGAATATCATGATATGAAATCTGTCAAGTGACTTTTCTCTCTGCTTAAGAGTTTTTAAAAAGAGAGAACACTTTTGTAAACTATCTAATATAATGTTATGCGACTTTTTTTCCCTTTCTTCTGTTAACTTTCATGACATTTTCCTCATTCCTTTCAAAGTGTTCTTATTTTTATTATGTTTAACCATCTGGCCAACTGCTTTAGCAAGTAATTAAAAACCTTACAAAGGGTTTAGAATTTTAATTAGATTATACAATTTTTGATGAATGGGGATAGGGAAGGATTTAATGGTTTCTTTGTTAGAGAGAATTATCATCCTGTTTCTTGTCTTGCTTAAGTATATCATAGTATTTTTTTAAACCGAAGGATTGTGTTTGGATTGAAACTTTCTGAACAATAATGATGAAGGTTAGTATGGCTTTCATACCTAATTTCCCTTACAGAAACTCAACACCAGCACTGAAAACTCAAGCAAAGAAGTGTACAAATTATGGCAGATAGATCAAAGGAGGTTGCCATGAGGTTTTCTCTGGCCCAAGTGATCATTCCCAGATCAATTTCTAACTACTCACATGGGTGGTCAGGGCCTTGAGCTGCACGTTGTGAGCAGCCAGGGAACAGTGGAAGTCCTGTAGCCCCTTCTTGCTCACAAAGAGAAAGCTGTAACATCATGGTGATAGTGGATAAACTCAGAACAGGGAAGGCAGTTCCAGGATGGCACCTGCGCATAGACCCAGGGAACAACCAGTCCAAAATGAGATTGGGAGGTTCTGTGAGGAAGGTGTCTGAGAAAAACGTACACAGAATTGATGTACTGAGAGAGTAGAGATATAAGAAAAAAAAAATACAAGAATGAGGAAAAAGAAAGGCAACTAGAAATATCTATAAAGACAGAAAGCAGCATGAAAAGGCATGGTTCAAATGTGAAACACCTACTCAGACTTTAAGAAGTAAATTGGATTTTAACTCAAAGACAGAATGAGCAAGAAGCTAGAAGATACTAGGGATATGGTGAATAAAATGGCCCCCAAAGCAAGGCAATACAAAATCTTCAGGGGGAGAAAAAAAAGGAAGGTCAAAGTATGAAGTAAACTGTGATCAATTTATATGCTGTGTGGGAAAGAAGAATCCATTTGAACTTGTTATTAGAAACAGTCTCCTTTGAACAGGAATCATGAGATTGAAACCAAAAAGAAAGAAATGTAGTCATAGCCCACTATTTGGTTCTAAATAAAGCATAATAAAGTCAACACTGTTTATTTCCTTAAACCTTGCAAAAGAAATCACAGAGAAAGCAAGGAAGACCTTAGAATGGTTAAGATGGTAAATTTGATGTCATGTATATTTTATGACAAAAATATTAAAAAAAATAGATAACAGAATATATTTGTTATATTTAGAAGTTAAGGAAGTTTTAGAAATTTTTAGTGTTCAGAAGTTAAGGAAGAGACTCACAACAATGTAAAGGTAGAAGGGGAAAGAATAAGAAAGGGTAGAGATGCTAATGTCCTCACCTCTAAAAATGCTTCAGAGAGAAAACAAAATGGAGGTTTAAGTGTATCATTTACTGTTACAAAGGTATATATAATAAAAGAATAAAAACTAGTGATATAACCATATTGGGCAGATGGGCAAAGGGAAGTTAAAAGTGAGCTCAGTTAGGGGTGCCTGGGTGGCTCAGTCGGTTGAGTGCCCGACTTGGACTCAGGTCATGATCTCGCAGTTTGTGAGTCAGAGCTCCCTGTCGGGCTCTATGCTGACAGCTCAGAGCCTGGAGCCCGCTTCGGATTCTGTGTCTCCGTCTCTCTCTGCCCCTCCTCTGCTTGTGCTCTGTTTCTCTCTGTCTCTCAAAAAATTTTTTTTAAAAGTTAAAAAACATTAAAAAAAATAAGCTAAGTTAGATTAGTAGATAAAGTTTAAGTGGATAAATCAATAAATAATAGGGCATTATTTAGCATTTTGGACAAATATTGTTCCAATGTGATTGCTCCCTAGGTTGAAGGGAGGCAGTTCTTTTCTTTGCAACATTTTTTTAAATTTTACTATTTGTTGGGGCGTCTGGGTGGCTCAGTCGGTTGGGTGTCTGACTTCGGCTCAGGTCATGATCTCGCAGTCCGTGAGTTCGAGCCCCGCGTCGGGCTCTGTGCTGACAACTCAGAGCCTGGAGCCTGTTTCAGATTCTGTGTCTCCCTCTCTCTCTGACCCTCCCCCATTCATGCTCTGTGTCTCTCTGTCTCAAAAATAAATAAACGTTAAAAAAATTAAAAAAATTACTATTTGTTATCTGTGTGTGTATATTAACTTGTTAATTTTTAATTTTTTACTAAAAGCTGAAAAATGTGCAATTGTATAAAATCGCTTGGCTGTCATTTTACAGATGAGAAAGCACTGTGTGAGGATAGAGGGCAGCGAATGGATTGGTGATGACAGGAGTTCAGGAGTCACAGAGCATGGTCCCTACTGGCTGGGGGACCAAGAAGCCAGAGAGAAGTGTCCAATTTCTCAACCCTAAGAGGGGAAAACACCACACCAACCTGATTGGGCGGTTGTGAAGATGAGATGAGAGCATGTATGAACGTGGTCAGGACGTGGCGGCTGCCACAGCAGTGGGTGAGTACCCCTAAACAGATTATCTCTCCCAAATGGATATGGATATTTGTACGGTAAAAGGCAAAACAAGAACTTACAAAAAATTCAACAGGTCTTTGTTTTGGGGCTAGCCCAGTGACCTTGAGCCGGTTACTTAACTTTCCTAAGCTGCTCTTTACTTACGTACAAAGTGGGGGCACTGCTTTTCTCTAGCCCTCTCGGTGGATCTGCAAACTGTTCCCTGGGTATTCCTGCTGCCTGATCATATCTCCTCTCTACCTCTCCATAAAATTCATGGAAAGCTTGTTGTTTATATGTGCAGAGCTGTTCACAAGGGGAATGGAACACAAATTGAGTTGAACAGGTTATTTCATGAGACCAGCCTTGAAACTAAGAATTCTGTATCAGTTTTTTGTAACTTTCCAGGTAAATGAATGGGTAAGATAGCCGAAAGAAACTCATCATGTCAGATATGTTGCTAGTCTTTGCAGATAAGAACATTAACCAGATGCAAGCTAACTTAAAGCAAATTTGTGCAAGTAGGTCTTATGAAATTAGTAGATTGTCCAGAACACCATGTTGCTATTGATAACAACAAAACAATCTGAAAAGACTTGTTCTCAGTAAGAAATATCTCTCTAAATATGTTGTAGTATCTTTAAAACTCCTAAATTTATAAAATTATATTACATTATTAAAATTATAACTTCTGAAAAAAATACACGGTTTAAACTAACAAAACCTTTCAAAGACAAGTTCCAACAGACTGCATTGTCTATACTACCTCAGAATTTAAAAAACAAACACACAAACCAAACAATAGGTTATTTAACCCCAATTAACAAAAACAAAGTTCTACAACTTTTAAGGAAGCATAATATGCTCTCCTGTTGCCATGACAATGCCTGTGCTCGGCGTCGCTCATCAGCGATGGACCTGCCCAGTACAATCGATCTGTGTGTATGTGTTTTCTACACCACGTAGGGAGCTAAGCCTCATAAGGAAGAGAAGATGGCGAGGCACGCTGAGGAGCACTTGATCCATGAGCAGAGAGAAGAGAGCTTCTATCCACATGAGGGCATGAAATCCTTCCCACGTGTCCTGGACGTCTTGTTCTTTCCTGTCCTTCTTTTCCCCAATCATGAGACAAGTAAATGAAGCAACAGGAAAGTGAAAACAAGTTAAGTTAATTGGATTACGGGCTACTGAATGAACAGGTAGGAAGCATTTTTTCTCAGACTATCTCATTACTTCACTTTCTTGTCTTTAAAATTTTTTTTTTTTAACGTTTATTTATTTTTGAGACAGAGAGAGACACAGCATGAACGGGGGAGGGGCAGGGAGAGAGGGAGACACAGAATCGGAAGCAGGCTCCAGGCTCTGAGCCATCAGCCCAGAGCCCGACGCGGGGCTCGAACTCGCGGACCGCGAGATCGCGACCTGAGCCGAAGTCGGACGCTCAACCGACTGAGCCACCCAGGCGCCCCAACTTTCTTGTCTTTAAAGGATCATTTGAAGTGGAAGGCAGAATCTGTGTGGCAGAGTCGAGATCTTGCTCTGGACTTAGCATCATGTGACATGTGTAAAAATAGAGCGCAGCGTAAGAAATGGGATCAGCTGCAATTTTGTTTCGTGCCTTCACAGGAATCTATGCCGGCCTGCAGATCCACCTACCAGTAGATGGGAAATACAAGAAACATCTTAATCACCACCACAGGAAGGCAATCAGCAAAATTACAGGCTGTGGGGAGGGAGTCCTACTCCTCACTACTTGAAGTAGTGAGTAGTTCAGAGACCAGCCACATCAGCATCGCTGGGGCTCCTGTTAAACATGGGGATGCCAGGCCCCACCCCAGTCTGCTGCATCAGAACCTCTAATAAAATCTCCAAGTGATTCACATTCACATTTACATTTCAGAATCAATGTTCCACAGGACAATCAAAACAAGACAAAACAAACCCTCTGCCCTGAGTGGCAATGACCCAAACAGCAGCTGCTCTGTGGCGTCCCAGAGTGAGGAGGACACGGGTCTGGAGCAGCACCCTGTGTGCACGTGAGGGAGAAAGCAGTCCCTTCATCATAGCCAGAGATTTGGGAAATTGTTAGTGCTGCATCTTCTAGCAAAAGCTAGTATACATCTCTATGCAGGATTACAGTGAAGACTACATGTGAGTATGTACAGAGAGTACCTGAAAAAATAATAGCTACTCTTGTCCACAAACGTTTGATCCCTTCTCCCCTCAGCATTCACGAAGCAGCCAGGACTGCTGAGAAGCTACCATAAACGCCCCTTGTGCATGGCAGAAACCCGGAATGATAAGAGCGTAGTCATTTGGTTTAGGGGCCTCACGTTCATGAAGATCTACCACATGCTCAAAAAGTGGAAAATTTTGTTATTTCAGCCTAATAGTCTTATGAGATTGGTACTGTGTTCTTTGTTTTACATAAAATGTAATCTGTAATATGGAAGAGTAGATGGCATATTGATGGGTCTGGCAAAAAGAAGGCCAAAACAAAACAAAGCAACAACAACAACAAAAACCCAAAAAACAAAAAACTCACACTTCAGGAATTCTGAGCTAAAACCTAAGAAGCAGAAACTAGTTTTTGATGAATTACATGCTAGGATGAATTAAATAATTCATAGTACCAATGATGTGGTCGAGTACTAATGTCTTTCAAGAAAGTGCGGGAAGTGAAGCCAGGAAACTCAGAACAAGGGTTGGTCAAAGGAAATTAGGTATGAGCGTGGCTTTGTTGTGCAATTCACATACACTCATGTTCAAAAATGTGCTCACACATGTAGCTACATACATTTGTATCAATATACGAGATTCTGCATAATAAATATGAGGCTAAAATAAATAAGCAACTTAAGCAGGTTATACATATTTCTTTTTTTAGTGCTTATTTATTTTGAGAGCACATACATTTTGTGTGTATGTGCTCACAAGCAGGAGAGTGAGAGCAAGGGAGACAGAGAGAGACTCTCAAGCAGGCTCCATGCTGTCAGCACAGAGCTGGCACAGGGCTCAATCCCAGGAACCATGAGATCATGACCTGAGCCAAAATCAAGAGTTAGATGTTTAACCAACTGAGCCACCCAGGTGCCCCAGGTTGTACATTATTTCTAATACAGTGAAAAATAACTAGACAAGGGGCCTGAGAAGTAAAATGCAATCCTGCAATCAAGGAGAGCACACTTCTGTACAAACACAGAAGTACCAATGATCCATGCAGGGAATGGTTGTTTTTTTTTTTTAATTTTTTTTTGATGTTTATTTATTTTTGAAAGAGAGACAGAGTGAGAGGCAGAGGGGCAGACAGAGAAGGAGTCACAGAATCCGAAGCAGGCTCCAGGCTCCGAGCTGTCAGCACAGAACCCGATGTGGGGCTTGAACTCACGGAGTATAAGATCATGACCTGAGCTGAAGTCGGACACCTAACCAACTGAGCCACCCAGGCGCTCCAGGGAATGGCTGTTTGGATTAAACTCATGATTCACTAGAAGGAAGAGGGAAGGAAACAGACCAGGAGCTGTGGCCAGAACCAAGCCTGTGATGAGATATGATAGCTCATGTCAGGTTGGGAAGGTCATGTGACTTGGAGACGCCAAGTTCCACAACTAATAATTACTACAGTGAGATTTGAACCCAGGTCTGTACGTACAACATGAGTGATCAATCCACCTGGAACGTAGATTTCTGGTGGCACAAACAATACAAATGTTAATCTCAAACACATGTTTTAATTCTATTTATTTTTTTTTTAATTTTTTTTTTCAACGTTTATTTATTTTTGGGACAGAGAGAGACAGAGCATGAACGGGGGAGGGGCAGAGAGAGAGGGAGACACAGAATTGGAAACAGGCTCCAGGCTCTGAGCCATCAGCCCAGAGCCCGACGCGGGGCTCGAACTCACGGACCGCGAGATCGTAACCTGGCTGAAGTCGGATGCTTAACGGACTGCGCCACCCAGGCGCCCCTGTTTTAATTCTATTTAAACAATATACTCTAGATAAACATTTTATAAAATGTTATTTTACTCCCCAAAGATTTAGATTATACAATAAAATACTACAGAAAAACAAAAATTTATTAATTATTATTATTTAATTCCCTTTCTGCTGACATTTCATACTATAGTAATCACTATACATGTAATTAAGACGGGTCCATTTGAAAATGCTTACTGACCGCCTAACTGTTTCAACAAGCCAGATAATGCATTTGATATGCTGGCAGATTGCAGAATTTGGTCAGCCTCAGTCAGTACTTGCAAAAGTTACTAGAATAAGATAAAACCATCTCCCATTTCCCACTTGTGTTACTCCTGAAATCTCCTTTTGGCTCACATTTCTGTGCCTAGACTTTGCTTTGGAAGCTTATGCCTACATGGCTTTGTCAATTCCAGCCTCTTCTGACCATGCAATACTTCAAATCCTTAACCCAATTTATCTAAAGCATCCAAAGTTACAAGATCGTTTACATAAACATTTAGGGATTGTTGGATGTGTACCTGTATCTCCTTAAAAGTTACTTTGGATTAACACACAACTGGAAATATTAATAGTTCTTTAGTTTATGCAGTGGGAGAATCTGTCTGACTTGTTGCTACTTGAAATGAATTTGTTCACGAGGCATCTGGGTGGCTCAGTCGGTTAAGCGTCCAGCTCTTGGTTTTGGCTTAGGTCATGATCTCATAGTTTGTGAGTTCTAGCCCCGCATAGGGTTCTGCACTAAGTGCCCAGGGCACGCTTGGGATTCTCTCTCCCTCGCTCTCTGCCCCTCCCCTACTCATGCGTGCACTCTCTCTCAAAATAAAAGAAAAGTAAACTTCAGGGCGTCTGGGTGGCTCAGTCAGTTGAGCCTCAGACTTCAGCTCAGGTCACGATCTCATGGTTTGTGAGTTCAAGCCCCACATCAGGCTCGCTGCCTTCAGTGCAGAGCCCGCTTCGGATCCTTTGTCCCCTTCGCTCTGCCCCTCCCCTGCTTGCATTCTCTCAAAAATAAATAAAAAATTAAAAAAATAAACTTAAACAAAAAGTACAAATGAATTTGTTCAAAGTTCTTATACTATCAGTTTTGGGATAATCCTTACAATAATTTTAAGCATTAATTTTAAGCACTTAATTCTTAAAATAGTTTCTCTCATTTTACTTATTAATCTTCATTTTAACATTTAACACCTGTGTCTTAAAATGTTACTTACTCAAAATGTTTTAAAACATTTTTAATGTTTCCAGTCTTGGAAAACTTGCCAAGGTGGGTGGGTATGTGAATGAGGTAACTCACAGGGGTCATGAATGGTCTCCTTCATCCTCAGGAATATTCCATAACCCGATCACCTGTTAACTCTTGGTGCTCACACTGATAACCAGTCAGCAGCAAAACATCCAACAGCTACTTCCTATCATCTTTAACACATTGCTGGGTCTAGGCGTTCACTTACATGAAAATCATGAAAACAAAATAGCCGAATATCCAGCAAACCATATGGACTCTTTCACATCATTCCAGTGAACCAATATTTAAGAAGGGTGCATGGCAAAACAAGTGAACAATTTCTGAAAACAGGACTAAGAGTTCTAAAGTTGGATTTTAGCTGATGTGTGATATGGAAAAGGAAAAGCAAGACAAAATTATTGTTTTTATTGATAGATTGCCAAATAGTTACTTGCAAAGTTATTTTTCTGACCAAAGTTGTCATTTGTCTATTTCCAATGACATCCAGCAGAGTCCTGGAGTATTATCAGTTTGAGGTAACTTACGGAGAGAGGACATGCTGGAGGTGCCCCGAAGAAACTGGTGTAAGCCATCTTCACTGTCACTGGAGCTGGCTATACTGTTCCTCATTTCTAGCATGGAGATCTGTGTGCACAGGCTGAGCTGGTGTTCCAACTTTTTGGCCTTCTACAAAACAAAGTTTTAAGGTTTCAGAGATCTATGGGACTTAGGTCATATATTCCCTGTAAACAGCATTTATTTTTCCTTGAAATACAAACTACCTGGTATATAGTAAGTGGCCAAAAAATGTTAGCTATGACCTTTATCATAAGCTATTACTATACATACATTACAAAAATTTAACATACTTAATAGCTTATTTATTAAACTGGAAAACAATAAGCACCAACCTAATTTGATAAAGGGCCTAGACAAGATGACTTTAAGAGAGCACACACCCATATGCATAGTTCCTGGAGAACACTACTTATCACAGAAACAACATTCTGCAATGTCTCTTCTGTCATCATTTTAATTTCCTTCTAAGCAATTGTGGGGAAATGAAGATCAAATTGCAAATTGTTGAAGATCCACTCAGCTCTAAAATTCCTAACTGGATTGCCACACGCCCCCTCTCATCCCTCTCTTGTCACTTCTAAGCCTTCTGGAAAGGGGGTTGCCCAGGAGGATATAGAAGACCGGAAGACACCAGGGTTAAAATGCGAACTTCCTGTTCACCCAAGTTTGTGAGTGTTTCTCAGTCTGCAACCTTCCTGCTGCCCTGCCTTCCCTGGCCCACTCTACCCCACATCCCTCCCTCCAACTCGCTTACCATCTTCCTGAGACTGATTAACCCTTTATGAGAGATCAGCACCACATCACCACAAATGGAGGTCCCTGACATTTAGAGACACCTCACCAGGTAATGGCAAATATAATAATTACAAAATATTTCCACGCTCTTGAAAAATGATTCCCCTGAAGGGTCTCTAAATTACAAGCATCCCCACTTCACTCATAATTAATTAATGAAAATTCAGAAAAAATATATGCTGCATAAAGTGAGGTACACCTTAGAAAACCACTTACTTTATCATTTAAGGTAGGATCATTCAATGAGTAGAGCTTATTGGTAATGTCTTTTCCTATGAGATACCTAAATATTTCATATAGAAATGGTTCTGATTCCAGAAAGTAAGTTAATCTTTCTCTTGACCAGCATAAAAATCTGCAGTTATCATCTGCAATGATGGTGACCTGCCCAAGAAACAAACACAGAAAGAAAAAAGTACATCTGTGTATATGAATTACGACTATAATAATTTTGGGGAAAGGAAGAGTAGAATAATTTAGTGGATATTATTAAAGGAATGATTTATCATATTAGTTAAATTAAAATAAGATCTATACACACAAGCTTCTATAACTACTATAAAATCACGTTTAAAATCGTTAAAAAACCAAGAATTCTGCAGACGAAAAGCAAATTCTCCAAGTTTCATTGTTGTGCTGTTCTGTGAGGTCTGGTGTCAAAAGCACTGCCACCGAGCATACTAGACTAATGTTACAACTAGCTATATAATTTACGGTTAAATATTTCTTTCCATACTGATGATTACAACAGAGGTTTAAGAATACGGCTTCAAGCAAGAGAACTGAGCTAAGATTCGTGAGGCAAGTTACAGATGAAAGATATCCCGCCTAGCCAACTCTGCAAACAAATACTAGTGAATGAGAAAACAGAGTCTTGTGAATTGGTTTTAGGGTCCAGGTTGTTACTGCGGAATATGGCTACTGAGGGTTCTTCTCTGGGTCCTTCTGTCAGAGGTAATTCTCGAGTGTGACCTTTCAGGGCTAGCTCCAGGGTATTGGGAAACCATACCTTGTTCTTGAGCATTGTTCCACAGCAAAGTGGGAAACACTGTAACTGCACTACATACAGCTCAAGTTTCTTTAAATAAATCCTTTCTCCAGAGTGAGGGGTTAAGCCCTCACAACTCAGTGTCAAGAAGCCCATCCCCCCATGGCAGTCCCCTTCCATCAGTTAGTACTCCTCCTCTGAGCTTCATGGGGCACTCATATCACCGAACCCACACTCATCTGTGGACACATCTGTCTCTGCCAGGCACTCTGAGGGCAGGGACTATGCATCTTCATGTCCGAATGCCCAGCGTCCAACACAGAGTGGTGCTCAGTATACATTTATTATATGAAGAAATTAACAAATGAACACAAATAGTGTTGAAGGCAACAACTATTTTTATATCCTCAACATTAAACCCAATGCCTGTCCAGGTCAATTAATAAAGGGTTTTTTAATTGACATGAAATCATACCTGAGCATCAGAGCAAATATTTCCAATTTCCCCTTTGGTTTGTCATAAAATTAAGCATATTTTGGTGATGAGGTGGTATTTATGTCTACTAAGATAGAAAATGGAAAACCCAGCTTCTCAACTAATACTAATAGCTGAAATTTGACCTTTAGCAAATTGGAGGGTTTAGCTACTTTAAAAAAATGGGTCAATATTCCTAGAAAAAAATTTGCATTTATTTATTATATTAAAAGCAGGAATCTCCAAAAACCCAATACATTTGGATTGAAGAAATGCATTACCAACTCTATGACTCCATGAGACACTAAATTATACTCTTTCTCTCAATGTGCATTACGTACTTACTTTATGCTAGACACTGTTAAAGGCACTGACATTACGATGTGAACAAGAAAGACAAGAACTTTGCCCTGGGAAATAAATAAAGAAATATGATACCCTCAGGTGACACTAAGTGTTTTGACAAATACACAACCAGGGAAAGTGGTAGAGAATCTCCAGGGAATGACAGTCACACATAATACCACTCACTTTATACATGAATTGTACTTTTAAACATTTAGGTGCTTTTACATCTATAAGTGGATCCTCAAAATTGTCTTTCAGATAAGCAAGTAACATTCTTCTTCATTTTTCAGATGCCAGATGAGAAGACCCAAAAAACTTATTCACGAGCACGTTACCTAGTGATGAAGTGAGTACTTCTGACTTCCAGCCCTGACATGATTTTCCCACCAGACTAAACCCTACCCAATGTGTCCAATATTTATGAACACAATCACATTGAAAGTAATTTTGTTAAGTGACCACAGGGTCGGCTCAGAGCCCATCAAGAGTTCCTCATACAAACAACAGTTGAACACAATGTCATGAAGCCTACACTCTAGTGGAGGAAGCTAATGATATGTAAAGATATGTGACAAAAAAAAAAAAGAGTTATAAGAGAAGTATAAGGTCAAGCCAGTACTGAGGAGTTCCCAGAAACACTAAGAGATGGGTAAATAAATGGAGGGCAACTAAATAATATTCCACAGGAGTAATTAGAGAAGGGTGGACAATGGTCCTCACTGTAGCACAGCCCTGCAACTGAGCACTGGAGAAAGGGTTAGGAGTTGGAGGTGCCTTCGTTTGGCAAAGAGGTCATCCGGACTTTGGAAAATATAATTCATGTGCAGTGGGGGAAGAAGTTAAAAGAGGAGTTGGAAGTCATCCAAGAGAAGACAAAGGATGATGTTCAATACATTTAACTTCTTCTCAACCATTTCGATAACCTCAAATTCCCACTGAGGCAATGACACTTCTGATACTATCATTTGCTTAGCAAATACATTTCTTACTGATGGTTGAAAAATACTGTGAACCTGTTTACATTGTTATTAAATTTAGACTTAATAACACTATTCAAATAATAAGCTATACCTAGAGAATGTATGAGTGACTTACAGATCTGTAAGCAAAGGCATTTAATTGGATGCGGGTAGTTAGTATATTGACTGAGGTCATTTTACATGATGGCTGATGCTTCATTTCTGCCAAATAGACATTTGTGTTTAATGATTTCCTGCCACAAGAGCCAAGTAAAACATATTTTAATGAGGAATTTCTATAAAGCAATATAAGACTTTTTAAAGCTTCCGTAAAATAAATTTGCTTCTTAAGTCATTAGGGCACCTCAGCAGTGCCATGCTTCAGTTCTTGTGAAGAAATAAAAGCAAACAGGGCAATGGAAGATACAAAGGGATTGCTTTCAGGGAGAGAACTGGACTAAGTGTTTTCAGTTGGGTTTGCCCTGATTATTTCAAGGCACTAGGCCTGTCCCTCACTTTAGACTGTACACCCTCACATTACACAAGAACAAGGGTGTCTGAGGGAAATACCGAATGTGCCACAATTGGAAACCGCAGTCAGACAATATGATGGATGAATATTCTCAGGGGAGAATGTGTTATATTCTTCATGTATTGTATCACATTTCACACATCAGGAACATGAAAATGTCCTAGGACTGGTCTGTTCAGCCAATGCTCAGAGTTCTCATGAGCACCAAAATACAGTAGAGTCAAAGCTCGTAGAGTAAATTGCTTCACAGCTTAACCAAAAGATTTACTTAATACAATAAGGTAAGATTTGATTTAAATACAGGTAAAAATTTAGTGTTCCTTTATTTCACAAAGGCTTGGATCTCCAAGACATCCTCCTTCCCTTCAAGTCAATAAAGCTTTGATTTTCAGGCTTCCCAGCACAGGACGTGCAACCGACTACAGCAAAGCAATAGTGGGACACAGAACACAAAAGATAAATGTGAAAATGGTAAAGCTCACTTGATACAAAGCAACTGCACAAAGAGAAAGAAACCAAACACCAAAGACGACCTCTACCTCTTACAAGAAAGATACCCAAGATTCTATCAATAGTTCTAAGCAGCAACTTTGGTGTGTAAGTACATAATGGCTGTAAGCATCTGTCGAGTACCTGTGAGTTCAGAACCTGTTTCTCATCCCTGTCACTGTGTCTGTCACAAGAGTCACACGTGTACCCAAATAACATTTTTCTGTGCAATCTCAAGAGACAGACATTGGGTCCACTTGCCTTTCTTTTCCCCTTTCACCTTAGTGAAAGGTACTTTGGTAGTACCCCTACCAATGATGCATTTTAAGAAATACAAATTTGAGGGAAGTAGCACCTTTGTCAGGATACTTTTAATGGTTCAGATTTAAAGAAAAGTGAGATTAGCAGGAAAAAACCATGTAGATGGAGAAGTTGACCACTGACACTCTCAAATGTCCTCTGCTATGGGCACAGGTAGTGAGAGGTTGCAGCAAAGTTCCTCTGGGAACTTGCTTCACAAAGAAGCACTATATACTCCTACACAGACGTGCAGCAGCTATATTTACTCTTGAGTATCTGCCAAAGGGAACATTTCGTAAACAATCAAAACACAATCTCTCCCGAGGGCTTCTTATGATGGAGTCTGCTCCAATTGTACAGGGCACAGTTTCCATGATGCTACAGTAATTTCTTTCCATTGACCAATCAGAAAATGCCACACCACATTCCATGCAGACAAGAGATGACTGGTGTTGGAAAGGCTGAATAATATCCTTTACCAGCTACAGTACCTCGGTTTTGGTCATATTTTGGAAACTTCACAGCAATTATCAGGAACATTTCTCAGCTAGCAAATCCTAGTCCCTGGTCCCCAAGAAGAAACTGTAGCTAGGGATTAGAATTCCTTTTTTTGTTAACTTAATTAAAATATAACTTGAAGTCCAGTGGAAAAGATAGTACATGTTCATATCCCTGGATTCTCAGGGAGCATTTGCTTCTAGAAACAAATGGGTTTCAGTTTCCACCCCCTCGCCAAATCCCAGTCTCTTCAGGGTATAATGAGACTGAGTCACTGTGTAATACCACTTGCTACTATACACACAGAAATGGATGAAACAGATAAATACACAGATAAGTGGGCTTTGGAAGAAGAAATGTAATAAGGGCAGAGGAAAGAAGGAGAGAAGAAATAAGTGGCCCTGCATTCATTTGTAGATGGTGGTGATTAAAGATACAGTAAGAACATTTAAGTCTCAGTGCACAGATGACCCTCACAAACACAAGGTGAGAGTGTAAATTCGGGAAGCCACGATATAGCATTAGCTTTCTACTTCTGTATCTTAAGCTCAGCCAGTTTGGGAACAGTACTACACCTACTTAATGAACTTATATGAGACCTTGCAGTAAATACACATAACCGTACCAAGTTGTGTGGTTATGCAGACCTGTTACTCAGGCAGAATGAGAGCGGGGCAGGGCTGAGACAATTGTATATAAACTAAAGTAAACTGTATGTCTGTAAATTTTCCCTTTTATCTCCATGTGTCCTCCCAAATTGTATGGAGTCTCAAAATGAAACTCAGAAATAATACTGGTCATCAAGAAACACTGACATTTCCTCCCTCAGGTGATAACATCCCTTCTATTCCATTTCCTACCTATATAGATTCACCCTCTTGCTCATAAGCATCCCTTTTCCGCAATTTATCTAGAGGCTAAGATCAAAGGATACTCTCACCCATTTTCCTGGTTACTTTCCTATCAATCAAGAGGGGAATAAAATAGGAGGGCTGGACACTTACAGAAAGGATGAAAACAAACTGCCACATAATGGAACAATTTTTAACTATGAAGAACTTCATCCTTTGTCCCTAAAATATTCATTAAATATGAAATTGTAAAGTGACTAGGTTATTTCATAAGGATTAACAGGATATCTCTAGGGCAAAGCCAGTTTCTCTTTTTTCCCAATAAAATTTTAACCAATTACATGTTTTGGAAACACTGATTATCCACAACTGATATTTTCCTTTTTTCTCATAATCAAAGCACTTGATGTTTTCTATGAAAAGTTATAAAAATTCAAAGAAACAAAAAGGAAGAAAATAAAAAAGTAGTCAAACTCACAACCCAGAAATAACAGTGTTAACACTATGCCTAAAGTAGGATATATCTTTTTAGAGCTCTTAATGCATGTATAGGCACTATTTTGTTTAAGTTCTACAAAAATGGGATCATGCTATATATACCATATGATAATCTCTTATTTTCAATTAATCACTTTTCTATTAATATCCTTCGGATTTTGAAGGAGACCTGAACTAGCTCCAATCTTCTTAAAAATCATGCCAACACATACCTGGAATTTTTCGCCTTTGTGCATCTGAGTTGATCTAAATTCTGGTGAATCTATAAAGGCACAGGGGTAAATGTTATGCAGAAAATGTCCTCGATAGGAAACCTTCATTCTGATAACAGAAATTCATGTTAATAAATGCATAATATTTCATAAATAACATGATGATCCTTAATCTTATAGTATTTTGTACTAAAGTTTTAAAGACTCCAAAGATGACAGACACAATTAAAAGCACTTTCTGAAACGCATAAATATTTACTTCAAAATAAATTTCATCAACAAGAAAAAAAAAAAATAGGACAGGTTCCAGTACTGAACACACACATGCCTTCCAATGGTTATTACTGCTTGTTTATTTATTTATTTTTTTTTTTAATTTTTTTAACGTTTATTTATTTTTGAGACAGAGAGACAGCATGAACAGGGGAGGGTCAGAGAGAGGGAGACACAGAATCTGAAACAGGCTCCAGGTTCTGAGCTGTCAGCACAGAGCCCGACGCGGGGCTCGAACTCACAGACCGCGAGATCGTGACCTGAGCCAAAGTTGGCCGCTTAACCAACTGAGCCACCCAGGCGCCCCTATTACTGCTTGTTTAGCTGGAGTGGCCATAAATTTATCACTCACACTCAGATACTTTTGAGAAGGAAAGGATTGGTATTAATAATTATGCCAGAAAAATACACACTGGCTCTCTCCCCAGAAGACTGATATTTCTAGAAGTTATATTTTTGTGATATTCAAAAAATAATCAAATCACCTCTGAAACATGCACAAGCTTTTGGAAGTTTAATGCCCAACTTAAGCCTACGTCAATTTTGATTCGTTAACTTTTTAAAAAAGGGTCAGTCGGGGTTCAGAATATTCACAACTGAAAATCTTAACATCAACAAGAACTGGAGTAGTCAATTCTATGTAACTCTAACACGTTGCTCTGTAGTATTCTAAAACGCAGTTGTAAAATGGAATTTCAGCACCAACAAACTCTGTAACCGTTTCCTCCATTAGCTGGTATCATTCCTCTCTAGTCATTCCCTTCCCAGGGGACATGAGAAGACTTAGGGCAAACTGGACATTTCAATTTCCATAGAGCACTTACTTTCCCTTCAGGAGAATACTCAGACGGTCATCAACGGAGGTTTTATCCTCTGCAGCATAAGCCTGGCCCTTTTTTAAGGTTTGGATCATACAAAACTGGCCAGTTAATCTTCTGAACAAATCTGGAGGCACACGGAGTGGTTCGAACAATCGGCGGTAGATGCCACTGAGTTCCTTTTCAATCTTTACCTGAAACGCAGCAATGACCACATGCTGTAGTAATGCAGCAACACTGAAACATTGGCTTCTGCAGTCTCAGTACGGTTTTGAGAGTAAACACGTCTTCAACAAACACCATGGCCCTGTATTTCAGTACATGGAATCTTATACAGAGACTAAGTGGTGACATAAGTTTAGATGCTAAAAGGGCACTTTTGCAGTTAAACAACTCCAAGAGCATATGGAAAAGATTTGCACTATTGATCACATCTCCTCCTAGGCACTGGAAAGCGGCTGGGGATGTTTTGCATGTTATCACAACATGTACCTTCCCAATCTTAGCACTTCCTGTAAGTAACACAAAACCTTTTTGTCTTTATAACAGCTGTTTCACAGAAAGAAATTACATGAACTTTTAAATATTATAGCAAAAAAAAGAGAAACACACTAAATAGGAACCAACACAGAAAAAAAATTTATGAAAATACATACAGTAAGCATTTTATCTATATGTATTATTTAATGCATCAGCATAGGAGAACAAATATTCACAGCTGCAATCATTGCTTCTGATTTATTTATTCTGAAGCAAAGTGAAGACAGTAAAAGGGTTTCAGTGTAGCAATTTCATCCTAAGCTAAAATACTTTGTAGAATGGAGAACCCGCCAATTAACTCCGACTACTAGAGAAAAAAAGGGAAGAGCAAAACGGCTCAGTCACCTCTGCTGTCAGTCAAGACCCAGATCACACCCCGTATTTGGGCCCAGCATTAGTCTGGGAAAACTGTAAAGCATGTGAATGAACTTTGGGGTTCAAATGATCATCCATCCCCAAGAAATCTACGGCAGACACAACATGGAGCTTATAGACCTGGCTGATGAGAGCCACTCAGATGTCACTATAGCCTTTGCGATGCTCTTGTCATGTTCCATTTCGACAAAGAAACAGCATTTACATTTAAAAAAAAATAAGTTTATAATCTGAGAAGACACAAAAGCACAGGTACTGTGTGAATGTGTTACTTGATGCTACTACCTCATGTTCAGAACTTGGGGTTCCAACAAGTTCTGATATTCAGAAATTACAACCCTCATTATTACTACCATCTACCTCCTCCACTTCAGAGATCTAGTAATGAGTGTTTAAGATAATTTAGTCACAAATACGTCCCACTTTCAGGACACATGGTAGCCAACGTGGTATAGCAATGAACATATGAACTAAACAAATCTATTGACTCATATTCAGCATCTGGTCATTCTGCAAGTGTTAGCTCAAGTCCCAATTCCTTCATGAAGCCTTCTTAATTCTTGTGAAAGCACTCACTCATCAAATATTTTTTTGAGCACTTGTTATGCGACAATCATGGTTGACAGACACATGGAATACAACAGTAAGGTGGCAGATGATGTTATTGTTCCCAACTATGTGCTGCTCCCATCCCCTGTAAAAGGATTATCCATCCCCTTACCCCAACCTATTCCCACATTATCACGCTTGGCCACGTCATTTGCTTTAGCCAATGAAATGTGAGCAAAGGTGACATATGCTCCTTCTGAGCAGAGGTTTTAAGAGACACCGGGTGTTTCTCTTTTGTTCTCTCATACTTTTCTCTCTGCCATGAGAATGTATATCTAAACGGAATCTGGTGCTTCAGCAGAGACTCTGAGATGAAGCCACAGAGCAGAATCACAACTGACACACAACTGCCAGAGTCCACGTATAAGGTGCGTGAGGAAAAAACAAAACAAAACAAAACAAAACACCTGTCACTGTTACTTGTCACTGAGATTTTCAGATTGTGTATTACACAGGATAACTTAGAGAAACCTAATATGGTAAGCAAAACAGACTGGGTCACAATGACGATGAGGTTACAGTCTAGTAGAATGCCTATTACATACAGCATCTGTATCATTCAAATTATAATTTCCTGTGAAATGTCTTGTTTTGGAATAGTTTTCTGTGTACGTGTTTGGCTTCGAACATGTACAAGTGCTGTATCTTTTACCTTACTGGATAATTATGTGTAATTTGAATACTTAGTAAACACGTATGGAGTGATTTCTAGGAGCCATGATGTTTTCTTAATTCTATTTACATCTCTTTGTCTTAGAATGACCAAGGAAACACAAGATAAATCAGAATTGGGGAAAAAAAAGTTAAATACTAAAGCTAAATATAGTGTTTTGGCATCACCCTCCCCAAATGGCGATTTCCTTAAATGAGTATTTTGGGGTAACGAAAAAAAATAAAGTCACCATATTTAAAAAAAAAATAGCATGAGGGGTGCCTAGGTGGCTCAGTCAGTTAAGCATCTGACTCCTGATCTCAGCTCAGGTCATGATCTCACAGTTCCATGAGGTCAAGCCCCACATTGGGCTCTGTGCTGACAGTGTGGAGCCTGCCTGGAATTCTCTTACTCTCCCTCTCTCTCAAAATAAATAAATACACTTAAAAAAAATAAAAATAAAAAATAGCACGAACTATTTGTAAATCATTAGTATTTTCAAGGCAGTTGCCTATAGTTGATTTTACAACTAGGCAAAGATATTTCCAGGTGACATTTGAGTGTCAATAGACAAAAGAAATAATGAAGTTATAGGACTAAAATGACGGAGAATATGGACATGTTCTCTGATGTCTAAATTGCCTTAATGATTTAAAGAATTTAAAAAACTCCTATGTAAAACAAATTTCATGGTATTCAAATATTTCACTTTATATATAAACAAAATCAGAGAAATGATATTAAAGGGACCAAAGATGTTTGATGTTCATTCTTAAGTCTGAACAAAGCATTTTAAAAGCTTTTTGGCTTTAAAATCCCTTCCTTAAGAGGTGCCTGGGTGGCTCAGTTGGTTAAGCGTCTGGCCTTTGGTTTCAGCTCAGGTCATGATCTGATGGTTTATGAGACCAAAGTTTGAGAGACTGAGCCCAGCTGTCAGTGCAGAGCCTGCTTGGGATTCTCTCTCTCCCTCTCTCTCTCTGCCCCCCTCCATCACATGTGTAGTCATTTTCTCTCTCTCTCAAAATAACTAAATCAATTTTAAAAATAAAATAAAATAAAATCTCTTCCTAATTAATTAATTTTAGTCATTACCGGTCTTTTCTTGTACAAAAGATATGACAGATGCAAAATGTTGACACCCAGGAACACAGAGTTCCAGATCATGATATCCAAGGCACATCGGTAGAGAGTGGCCCAGACAATATAAAGGGTACATCCTGTTGAATAACAAAGTTAACATGTTAGATGATTGGCATAGCATCAGTATGTAGCTTAATAAATTTTTTATCCTCTGTATACAAAAATAATCAAGCACATTTTAGAACTACCTAGGCCAAACATCACATTAACTTCCATTTTGTTTTTTGTCTTGTTACCACAAAAGGAAAATGTGCTCTATTGTGGAAAATTTATATAGCAAATATTTTTTAAAGGGGAAAATCCCCATAATTCTACTACTTAAAAAAAACCACTGTTGATATTTTATACTTCTTTACAGTGTTGATACATTTTTACCTGATGGCAAACCTACCATCTATAAAATTTTAAAATCCACTCTTTAACTTATTTTGCTTACTGTGGTAATTTCCCTATTTTGTTAAAACTCTTCATATACATAGTTTTCAATGACTGTAACTAACTAAATCCTAATATATCTAAATATTTTCCAACTGATAAATAGATGAGATTTTGGGGGTGTAATTTTTGATACATCGCCAAAACATATTTCTACATTAAAAATTAATGTGTTTTTTTGTTTTGTTTTGTTTACTATTTTCTTAGGGTGGATTACCTAACAGTAAGTCAAGGAAATGAACTTCACAGCTTTTGATGAGACTAAAGAATTGCTTCTCAAAGGTATATAGACATTTGCAATCCTACTCGTTAGGAATGCTACTATTAAGTTGACAATATTACAAAATTTGAAGTCTCTTCATTTGATAGTGAGGAATTACATATTTTATTTGATTTTGCATTTCCGTGATTATTGGTGAGCCTGAATATTTTACCAAATATTTAACCATGTAAATTTTCACTTGATGATTTTCCATTCACCTGTGGAAATCTTGCTTTTTCTTATCAATTCTCTTAATTTAGGAAAAATACCCATTTTCTTTTGATCGATGGATGGTGGGAGAGTCAATATATAATTTGAAATAAAATGATCAATATGATACAAATATATCAACAACATATACGCACATAAAAGCTAAACACCCGCATTAAAAAGTTGGTCATTTGCAATTTTTATTTCATCATAATGATTTGGGACACCTGAATAGGCCAAAATGTAAAACTTCATAAGTTCTTTAAAAAATATTTCATAGCAAATGTTGTTGAATTTTAAAATACTATTACTTAAAGAAGACAGGGAAGCATAATGCTTCAGCTGACTGGGAACATGAGGATCTGAATTACAGTCCTGGGTTAGCCACGTACTCTCCATCTTAATTTTGGATGAGTCAGTTAACTTCTCCAGGTCTCTTTGTTTATTAAGTGTCGGACTAGATGATCTCCTTGGACTGTCCCACCTCTAAAACTGTGTCTTAAAATTTATAATTAGCTTTTGCCTTTTTTGCAGGGTGTGGTTTTGTTTTGTTTTTCATTCAACACTCTGCAATGCCTGCTGCAATCCCTGCCTTACTCAGAGGTTACAGCCACAGAAGCCCACAGGCCACCTCCTGGCTTCCCTTCCAGCCTCTTATTTTATCTATCTATCTATCTATCTATCTATCTATCATCTACCTATTTTGAGTGTAGTTGACACATAATGTTACATTAGTTTCAGGCGTATAACACAGTGGTTCAACACGTTTACACCTATATATGTTATGCTGTGCTCACCATAAGTGTAGCTGCCATCTGTTGCCACACAGCATTATTACAGTATCACTGACTATATTCTCTATGCTGTGCCTTTTATTCCCATAACTTATCCATTCCATAACTGGAAGCCTGTCTCTCGCTTCTAGGCTTTACTTTGACCATTCCTTGTAATTTTTCATGTATTTCAGGCATAATGAGCTACTCTCCACTCCCCCTAGATATGATGAACTTCCCTCTCTTCTGTGCCTTTTCCTGGATACCACACACACTCACACTCAGAGAAATCCTGTTCATCTTCCAAAAGCCAGCTCCAATGTCATCTCCACAGCGTGACCTTGCTCCACCTTCCTGCTGAGGCTATCACCCTCTCCGTTTCTCCCTGGCACTGGGTGCACATGTGCATCACAGCCTCCAACACCTCACATGTGACTGTCCATCTGTGTCTCCCAGCCCCCCAAAAGTATCTTTTTCAAAAATGGACACTGCCTTCTTCAGTCTTTACCTGACACATTACAGGTGCTCAAAAATGCATCTGAATAAAAGAATCATCAAGGAAATAATCACATAGAGAGTAATTTGTCAAAAATCACTGCCTAAAATAATAAATTCAATTGTTCTGGTATTTTGATGTGAATCTGTTTAACCTGCTTCATCAGGATTATTGGAGCTCCCTCAAAAGTTTTATTTGAACTATTGTGTCTAGGAAACTGCTTTTGTTTCCAGTGTTGCATTACAGGTAATAAGTAAAAGCTTATTCAAATAATAGTGCTTACGACTGGATAGTACTTACTATGTACCAGGCCTGTTATAAGTCAAATATCGCGCGCACACACACACACACACACACACACTCTTACACACACACACACACACTCTTACACACACACACAAACACACACACACACTCGTTTAATTCTTCCAACAACTCTAGGGGGTAGTATTATTTTTACCCTTATTTGGCACATGGGAAACTGAGGAGTAGAAAGGTTTAAACACCTGCCCTAGTTACACAGTTAGCAAGTGGTGGAATCAGGATTTGAATTACACAGTCTGCTCCAAAGTCCACACTCCTATATACAAATGGGTTTTTTGATACCTGGAAAGTCTAACAACATAGAAAACATACATGGTCTTATATAAAATAAATATGGAAAGATATGGCATGTAAAGGCCTACCTTGCAAGTTACCTGATACACGTACTGCTTATTTGCTGACAAAGATTTATATTTCTGGTATGCTACAGACCTGACAAGGAACAGTCTGAAGTCCCCAACAATGAGCCCATCTGATGCCAGTTATAGAGAACTTAAATACATCTCAGTCAGGTATCTTACCTATAGTTAACATCCCCCTAAGAAGTATCATATGAAGATGAAGACTAGTTGGAATAACCAACCCAATTGTGAAAAAAATATTTGCTACATGAAAAACTAGATGATGTATCTCTCTCCAGTTTTCACATATGGTCTCATTGGAAGGCACAGGTATGACACTTTCTAACTCAGGTGTAAAACCTATTGCAGTTGATTCTGTCAATGGGCTTGACTCGGTATAATTCATCTTGAAAACTCTGTAAAAACAAAGAAACAAAAGGACAATCATAAAAATGGCAGCTGTATCTTACTACCCCTATAGGTATTATATCAAAATTATTTCTGTGAACTAAATATTGGTAAATAGACTTCTTTGGTACTTATGAATTGAAGCCAGGTTTGAACCCCACCAGTCACACACTAAGTGTATCCATTTCTTTATCTGTTAAACGATGATAATAATACCTCATTTAACTTTCTACTAAGATTAAATGAAATATATAAAATATTTAGCATAGTGCACAACTATTCACTGATATGTGTATCTGTATATAGACATACATGGTGGGGAGAGAGGAATGAGGAATTAATTTGTCTAAAAGGCGATCACCAATATTCATAAACCGTAGCAATTACAAAGTTTTCTATCACATTCCCACTATGACACTGATTCTGAATACAGAAAAAGTAAATGGAAAAACTGATTTTTTAAATAGTTTCCAAAAAATTAACACTCTCATATCTTTTATTTGAAGGCTTAGGATATTGAGGAGGCTCTATTTTTAACTGTCATTAAGTCATTATATCATACACATATACATTACATATTATCCTATATGCACATAATAAATACATTACTAATCACTTATACATACACAGATATAACATTTACTCCTTTCATCGTCCAGTTTAAGTCTCTACTTTCTTTCCTATAAAAACTCTACTTGATAGCATATCACAAATTAAAAAGTAGTAAACTTCTGGTTTACTTCTATGTAGGAGAGGTAATGAACATTCTTTCAACTATTTAATGTAAAAATCTATAGCAAATACATTTCAAAGAGTGTACATTTTACACATGCTTACATAAACCTTAACACAAAGTGGCACTATTTCCTGACTAAATTACCTGTCCTCCTTCTCTGGTACTTAAAAAAACTTTATCTATTACTAGTTATACAAATTGGTCCCTGACAAAAACCATGTAGGTTTACAGATTATATTAATTATCCTGTTTCAGAAATAGAATTCCAAATGGGAACCAAAAATATCTTTAACTTTCATTCTAATGATAAGTATTTCTTTCCAAAATAAGGTCATATAATTAGCCATACATTTCCAATCATTTTTTTTTATCATACCAAAGTACAGGTTTTAGGTGGTAGAATAATTAATTGGTATAGGTTGGGCATTCTGAAAGGATGTTATTAGACAAATATGAAGGAATTCTACATTCGTTAAGATGATAAAAAAAACATACACGCATTACAAACTATGAATGAAATGATCAATTAAAGATGTCTTCATACAATTCTGACATAGTTCAAAAATATAAGAGAAATAGTTGACTTAGATGTTGATTTTCTGCAAAAAGGAAAGAAACCACAAAAATCCAACTACTTTCCAAATGTTTGAATCAACAAAAATATAAGCCTATTGGGGGCATGATTATTTGAATAATTCCATTTATATGACGTTTGCTTTTAAGACCAAATCAGAATTAATCCTATAATTTCTGCAGGAGGGAGAATGAAATTAAAGGTCCTCTATCACTCATAAGCTAGTGTCAAGGTCTGCTTATGCATTAGCATTACCTAAACTAATAACCACATTTCTTTTTTTTTTTTAATGTTTTTTCATTTTTGAGAGACTGAGAGACAGAGCACAAGCAGGGGAGGGGCAGAGAGAGAGAGGGAGACACAGAATCCGAAGCAGGCTCCAGGCTCTGAGCTGTCAGCACAGACCCTGACATGGGGCTGGAACCCACAAACTGTGAGATCATGACCTGAGCCAAAGTCAGATGCTCAACCAACTAAGCCACCCAGGCGCCCCTAATAAGTACATTTCTATGGCTTCCACCTCCATTGTCCTATTTGCTTTTCTAACCACCCTGTGCTCTCTATGAGGCAGGGGTGTTGTCATATTCATCTACGTATACCCAAGGCCTAGATTCTGTAGAGAATGCCAGAGCTGAAAGCCATACAGAAGGGACACAAACATGACAAACACTTTAGGAAATCATTTTCAGTCTCCCCAAACCTTAGAAGTAAAGACAGGAAAGTGTCCAGTGTTCCTGGGACTAAGAGAGTCAGGTTCTATACCAAAAGCCCTGGGGAGCCACAGAAGTCAGGGGAAAGTCATTTCCGCTGCTTGGGTCTGCCTCTTCCTGGGAACAGAGGCGGCTGGACTAGATGGACTCTGAAACACTTTCAAGTTTTAATAGCCTGAGGCTCTAATACACATTTATATAATAAGTTAGTTAGGACATATTCCCCCTCATATCCACCCAATTATACCTGTAATGCCAACTAGCTCAATTTCAGGCTTTTAAAAGTTCTTCAGGTGGCAATAAAAGTACCAACTTCTGCTCCAAGAGCAATAATAGGAAAACTATGATCCACTGATGCAAGAATCAGAAAAATAACAGGAATTTTTAAAAGGTGGGATCACCCGACAACATATTTTGATGCTCCACACCTTATTTAAAATGTATATTTTTAAATTTTCTCTATGTATTATAGCTTATAGAATAACATTGTATAATACATTTATTATATAATTTATTATTTATTTGTGCATTTATCTTTACATCAATTTTGAAATGCCAGTTACCTGTTGTCAATAATATTGATTAGACCTTACTGGTTTCAGCTTCTTTTGATCACTTTTAATGGATTTAAGTCGTTAACACTGAACTAGCCTTCTACAGACAGTGAGTCTAAGGAGGAAGGCTAGACTGGTAAATTGGTAAACGTTCAGATAAATTTTGACTGAGTCAAGAGAAGTCTTCTTTCTTCTATTAGTTCTTCAGAGTCTAATTCCCTTAATTACCTGCTCTGGTAAAGTCCTGTTGTTCTATTGATTTTCAATAGCTACGTGTCTGCAGTATTAAACAGCTAAATGGTGAAACTAACATTAATCCTTCACCAAACTACAAAAATGAAAAAGATAGCAGCAATGAACAAAAGTCGTGCTGGCAGATTTAATCCATTCTGTAAATCGAACCGAAGCTTTGCACATTTTCGGAATGGCAAAGGGCATTACGCTGCCAAGGGTCTTTTCGCACATATTCTTGGGTTAAGGCAAGCAGTTTCTGGGACGTGTCTGGCCAAAGCCTCAGAAACGAGGGCGCTGGTGGGTGGCGAGATTCACGGGTTTCCCAGCCATCGGTTCTCCCCAGGGAACCCGCTCACCTCGCTCAGTGTCCACTGTTCTCCTTGACCCGAACTCCGGGGCCACGCTGGGTGTTCAGTGAGCACCGCGCCCCACCTGGCACTCCCAGCGCCCGGCCAGGGCAGGCCACACGGTGCGCCCGGCTGCCCGCAGCCTCCGCGTGAGAGCGGCGGCCCTACAGCGGGCGAGGACGAGTCCTGGTGGGTTAGGGGCCCGGAGCCCCGGAAGTCCAGCGGGGAGCGGAGATGCCCAGCTCACCAAGGGCTTGCCCGGGCCAGAGCGCGGGAACCGGCACCGGAAGGGGCTCGTGCGCCAGGGGACGCTGGCGCTGCCAGACCCATGTTGCAGCAGCTGGCACCTGAAGGTCTGTGGCCATGAATCCCAGACGGGGGAGAAGGGCCGTTTCCGAGACCAGGGAACCCCACGAGGGCCCGGCCAGGGAGAGGGCGGGGCTCCCGGCGGCCAGGCTGGAAAACCCGAGCGCCGCGGGGGCTGACAAAGTTGCTCCCAGTGCAGCAGGGATCCAACTTTCGCTTCCCGATTTAGCCCCGGGAGCTCGAGGCTGCAAATATCCGGGCGCGCGGGGGGAGCCGGCGGCAGCTACGCCTCCCGCTCCTTACCTGGCTCGTCCCTGGCACCGAACCTGGGCGGCGCTGGCCAAAGTTTGGGGCGACAGCGGCAGGGCGCGGGGGACGGCGACGCGGCGGCTCGACGGGCGCCCGAGGCGACAGCCTCGGCAGATCGCGGGTCCGGAGCCTCCTTGGCCGGTGCCGGGTCCCCGCGCCGGCAGCGGCTTTGACTAAAATAGGCATCGCGACGGTGGCTGCCCGGGCTGGGGCCGCACCGCGCACGCGCCCGCCGCCCCGGCGCCCCCCGGCGGGCGGAGCCCGGGGCCTCGGCCCGACTCCCCGCCGGGCTGCTCCAGTTCCACCGCCGCGTCTGCACCGCCGTGCTCAGTTTGAAACACCCGCTTATTTCTTTCCCCGTTTCCTCTCTACTTCTCGATTCTGTCCTTGTTTGGGCATCACTGTGGAGGGGGGAGGGGGGCGGGGGGCGGGCAGCATCTTAGGACCAGCGGCGTTGGTGGCTCTTCTCCTTGGGGATAACTCGTGAACTCGAGCAGTAGGATCCCAGCAGGGAGAGAAATCAGGATAAAAATGAGAACTAGAATTTCATTCCCATCCAGGTCGAACGACCCACACGCATAACTCCTTTCTGGGACACTCGCTCGCATCTCAGCACCGGCAGGAAGGGCCGGGAGAGCGCGCAACTCCGCGTCTGAGCCTCGCGGTGGAGGCTGGCGGGTTGGCTCACACGGACGCAGGACACCGCCCTCCGGGACGCGGGTCGGAGCAAGCCAGCCTTATTGCTGCGGGGACCACGCGGGAGAGACTTTTGACACAAGCCACGTTTGGTTTCAAAGAAAAGAGGGTACTTACCTGAAATTTGCCCTCCCATGGCGGTGCCGGGCCCTCCGCTCAAAGCGGAGCTCCACCCGAATTTGACAAGTGAAGTTGGTAGACTTGGGACCATAAACTGGAAAACAAGATATGAAAGTATGCTCCAATCAATCTTTACTGTTCATAGAGGACAACCATTTGGGGTAAGAAATGCAGGGCAAATTAATGAAGAGTTGGCATGGGGGAGGGGGTGGAAGACAAAAGAGGACCGTTAGGTGGACCTTCAGTTTCCACCCCAAGTGTTCCATGTTGGGACAGAATTTGTGCCGATTATTAGAGTAGGAGGCCGTTCATGCGTGCCAGACATGATCTAAATATGAAAAAGAACACAGGTACATTATAAGGTAAGTACCTGGAGGTTCACACTTGCCAAATTTTTCCAGTGACGAGGCAGGGCAACATAGTGTCCAAGAACGTGGGGCCCAGTGCTGGACAGGCCGGGTTTGAAACCTGCCTCTACCACCAGCTGGCTGTGTGATCTTGGAAAGTTGCTTAACTTTTCTGTGCTTCAGTTTCCTTTTTTTGCACCATGGGGATGGTGATGATGATGATGACAGTGATGATTGCACCTGTATCTCATCAGGGGCTTTGAGGACTAAATGACTTAATATGTGTAGAAGGCTCAGAATGGTATGTGGTACACAGTGAGTTCTACCTATATGAATATACATTATACTGATAAAGCTCCTCTAACAGGTCTGAAATTTGTTATAACTATACAAGATTAATTTTCAAGGCTACTTCCTCAGAGTCTGTTTCTTTCTAGATGCTCTGCCAGCCATTTCATAGCTACAACTGAATACGTTTTAAGGTGTAGATACAATAATAATTGTGCACAAAGATTCTGCATGGATATGCATTGGAGGATGGCTTATAATAAAGAACACTGGGAATAACCTAAACTCTAATCATATGGAACTAAGTAAATTATAGAACATCCAAACAATCTTGTTCTCCGCAGCCTAATAATAATAATAATAATAATAATAATAATAATTTGCAGAGGGGTGACTGGCTGGCTCAGTCAGTAGAGCCTGAAATTCTTGATCTTGAGATCATGAGTTTGAGCCCCATGTTGGGTATGGAGACTACTTAAAAATGTTTTGTAGAAATATTAGAAATATAATAATGTCAACTAGTTATATAGAACAGAGGTTGGCAAACTGTGGTCTAAATGCCCAGCCCACTGTCCAGTTTTGTACAGCCCATGAGCTAAAATGACTTTTACCTTTTTAACAGTCGAGGCAAAATTAAAAGAAAAATATATCATGATGTGTGAAAATTATGTGGAATTCAAAGTCAGTGTCCATAGAGTTTAATCGGGAACCAGCCATCCTCATTCATTTATGGCTGCTTTTGTGCTACAAAGGCAGCATTAAGGAGTTGCAACAGAAACTATATGACTCTGCAAAGCCTAAAATAGGTGCTTTCTATTTCTTTATTGAAAGACCTTACTATTCTCTCTTGATAAAGAGCATACTTTTGTGCCAGGCACTGTTATAAGTGGTTTGGGTATATTAAGCCATTGTATCCTCATAATGGACCCTCTGAAGAAATAGTTGCTATTATGATCTCCATTTCATAGATGGGAAACTGAGGTTAACAGAGAGGCAGAGTGGTTTGCACAGGGTCACACAGCTAAGGAGAAGCTGAGCCAGGATATGAACCAGGCAGACTAGTTCCAGAGCAATCACACTTTTGTTCAATAGCTACAAGTTTCTGCCACCTTCTATATCTAGCTACACTGCTTCCCATGGAAAGATGTTGGATAGAAAAAGGCTAAGTTACAAGAGTATGTAGAATATTACAAGGCATCCATGATGATAAACCCTAAAATACTTTCATTCCTTACCTCACGGTAGTGAGGTTGTAAGTGATTTTTCATTGTTTTCTCCTTTTTTCCCTTCCTTCCTCTCTCCTTCTTCTTCTTCCAACTCCTCCCATTCCTCCTCCTGCTTCTCCTTCTGCTAAATTTTCCTCAATGACTATTATATGGTACTTTTATAATACTTTAAAAACATATTTATTAAAATAGTAGAGCCCATGTTCTGCCTTTTGCAGATGGGAAAGCCAGAGTCCGGGTATGGTTATGGAGTCATCTGCTATAGGGCACACTCATTCCTTACCTTGCACAATAAAATGCCTGTAAGGCATTTAGATCATATAAATATTGTATATTTTTATGAAAAGAGTGGTGGATTCAAAATCATAAGACTTGAGAACTGGCATTTGATAGAGTCTGTGTTTTTTCTGAGTATGTGTTCCACAGAAAGAGGAGACTGAACGAAACCTAAGACCCTCACTATCACCCATCTAAGGATTAAAACATGATTTTATATTTAAGTTTCTTTAAAAATTTTTCAATGTTTATTTTTGAGAGAGATAGAGAGCACAAGCAGGGGAGGTACAGAGAGGGAGACACAGAATCCGAAGCAGGCTCCAGGCTCTTAGCTGTCAGCACAGAGCCCCATGCAGGGCTTGAACTCATGAACAGTGAGATCATGACCTCAGCCAAAGTCGGCTGCTTAACCGACTGAGCCACCCAGGTGCCCCTGTATGTAAGTTTCTTGTCACTAACATATGAATACTAGTTCTATAGAATTTAAAATAAGAATTCTAGGCACAAAAGTTGGTTTGGGGAATGCCTTTTAGGCTCCCTGGTGTCTTCATGCTGTGGAGAAAGGTCAGATTGAAAGATTCTGAGCACTATTTGAAAACTGATATGATGCAAGGAAGTAACTTGCACAGAAGTATAGAAGGAAAAGCACACAAGGCGTAAGTATATGTATATGTATACTGTCTCCTCTGCCAAAACTCTGGCTAACACAGCTTAAATTGACATAATTGTTTCTCCCTTTATTTCTCTATGGGCATCCTAGTCTGCTTTTACTATTTGGACAAAGCCTCGATGAGATATCAAAATTCAGACAGAATAAGTTTTGTGAAAATAAAACAAGACCGGAGGGAGTCACTGGTTTGAGAAGTGCATAGCCTTATCTTTCATATCCATGTCTGCCATGGTTGACATCAGTGTAGACTTTCTTATTGTATGGAGACCATTGCTCCTTCTGTCAGGTCTCGAGGCAGACAGTTCTGATCAAACATGGATTATTAAACAAAGACTCAATTATATTCTTTCTATACCTAAGTTCCTCTCATTAAATGTTGCATTAACCTTTTCATTGATCAGTTTGACAACCAACCTGATTGACTTTTAAAATTTCTTTCTTTAAAAAAATTAATAAAAAACTTTTAATAATTAATAGACTTTGTTTTGTTAGAGCAGTTTTAGTTTTACAGGTGATTGAGCAGGTCGTATAGAAATTTTCTATATACCCCCTTCTCCCTTGCTCACAGTTTCTCCTGTTATTAACATCTTGCATTAGTGTGATACATTTGTCACAATTAGAGAACCAATATTGATACATTACTATTAACAAACTTTACATTAGGATTGTTGTATAGTCCTGCGGGTTTTGCCAAGTGTATGATATCATGTATCCACCTGTGACATAATAAGAAATATGTATTTGGGTTTTTTTTCCTAGTTCCTCATACAAAGCTTCTAAAACCCTTATATGTAACATCCTGAGACCTAGGGGTTTTAGGGGCATCTTTTGTTCTAATATTTAGTCTTTGACCCTCAATTCCTGACATAGCACTTCTGAAACCTTTGTGATTTCCTGAGGGATGGGAATGATAAGACCATCTTATACACAGCTCCTAGATCCCTGGATGTACCACAGTTTATCCATTTACCATTTTATGAGTATATGGTTTCTTTCAGATTTTGGCAATTATGAATAAATCAGGGCACCTGGGTGGCTCAGTGGATCAAGCGTCTGACTTTTGATTTCGGTTCAGGTCATGATCTCATGGTTCATGAGTTCAAGCCCAGCATTGGGCTCTGCACTGACAGTGCGGAGCCTGCTTGGGATTCTGTCTCTCCCTCTGTCTCTGCCCTTCCCCTGCTCATGCTCACTCGCTCTCTCTCTAAATAAATAAACTTAAAAACATTTTAAATTATTAATAAGTCTGCTATAAACATTTGTGTGCAGGTTTTTGAGTGGACAAGTTTACAACTCATTTTGGTAGATTTCAAGGAGTGCAATTGCTAGATTGCATAGTAAGACTATGTTAGCTTTATATGAAATTGCCAAACTGCCTTCCAAAGTGGCTGTGCCATTTTCCATTCCCACCAGCAATGAGTGAGAGATCTTGCTGTTTCACATTCTTGCTAGCATTTGGTATTATCACCGTTTTTTATTTTAGTCATTTTAATGGGTATTTTTTTTTTTACTTTTTAAACTGACTCAGTTGATTAATTTGTTCAAAATTAATATCCAAACCGGTTATGCACTGAACAGGTGTTTTATATCCTGGCTAAATACAAAACAAAAACCATGTCAAAGCGAAGGGATATGATCTTTCATATTATTGTTGCATTGTTGCATGCCAAAGCTCACAGTCTTAAGAAATGGTTTAAACAGTGTCTAAGTATTTCTAAATTCATGGAGAAGCTCCATAAAAAGAAGTTGGATCACATTTGATTCATCAAAAAATGAGCTTTTACCTCAAAGGTAAAACTACTAAATGAAAAGTAACCCAGAACTTTAAGAAGACAGTGAATTGTGAAGGCAGTCAAAAGCGGTGGGGGCAGGGATTGGAATTTTGGAACCAGCAGCTGGATTCGAACCATGGTTTTATATTTGATAAGCTGGGTGAATTCAAATCATTTATTAAACTTTTCTGAGCCTCAATACTTGCCTATAAACCCAGGAAAATGATTCTTAGTTGACAGGATTATCTTGACCTTTAGAGACCATGTTTTTGAAAAATGTCTGACATCAAGTTTTTGCTGGCTTAATTGTACATTTTTTCCTATCCCCCTGATAGTGCTCTGCACGTGGAACAGGTTCAGTAAAAATTACTAGAATTTCAATCATCGCAATTCCCTAGCCTGATGAAATAATTGAAATATCCCATGAACACATGAAATAGCTAAGAGGTAGTTTTATATTTTTGCCTGTTTTAAGTAGATGGAATATAGCACACATACAAGACTGATGTTTCAAACAAAATTTGTAAACTGCAAGACTTTGGCACCTGCTAAAATTGCCAGTGGTTTGGGGTTTCCCTGGAGTAGCCAGAAATGAGATATTGGCTTCAAAAGCAAACTCATGAAATATGCAGTAGTATAGATTCTAGAAACCGGGCACTTGGCAGAGCTAAGTTACAGTAATTTACCATCATGGGGTTGGCAGAAACATGCATACAGTGACTGTAATGTCAAAAACTAGAGGCCTGACATTCCTTCTGTCTATTCTTCCTCACGTCACTTTCCTTTTAAACTAGAAGAGTTGCATTTGTGAATTATTTGCTTTAAATATTAACAGCAACAAGTAAAGGCCCTAGATGAAACATGTCATAGGATTTCCTAATCTTTTGGGAAGTTATTTCAAAGAGAATGAATTTATTATAAGGAGCTAAGTGTAACAGAATCATAGTTTTTTTAAAAGTGTGAAAAAGGGGCGCCTGGGTGGCGCAGTCGGTTAAGCATCCGACTTCAGCCAGGTCACGATCTCGCGGTCCGTGGGTTCGAGCCCCACGTCAGGCTCTGGGCTGATGGCTCGGAGCCTGGAGCCTGTTTCCGATTCTGTGTCTCCCTCTCTCTCTGCCCCTCCCCCGTTCATGCTCTGTCTCTCTCTGTCCCAAAAATAAAAAATAAAAATAAACGTTTAAAAAAAAAAGTGTGAAAAAATGATCAGAGAAGTAGATCTGAATTCACAATCGATTCCCAAAGAAACCTCAAACCGGGGCCCAGGTTGGCTTCTGAAAACAAAACTGGGCCTTGGGCCTGGGCAGATACCCCAGAAGAGCAGTTTCAGAAGACTGGTTCTAACCACCGTGACGACCGCTCTTGTGTTTTGTTCTTTCCCTTTTGGGACTTTCTAGAAATTCACAGACCATTGAACCTTGTCTCTGAATTCCCAGTTCAGCACCTCTACTTTTAGAGAAGAGAAACACAACTCTGAAGAGGACACTTTGAAAGGTACTGTTTTTTGTGGTGTGTAAATAACTTCTTTATGAGAGGCATTTGGTGGTTATAAAGGAAAAGTTGCTAATGATAGAAAAATAATTTCTGGGGGTGCCTGGGCGGCTCACTCAGTTAAGCGTCTGACTTCGGCTCAGGTCATGATCTCATGGTTCATGAGTTCGAGCCCCACTTCGGCTCTGTGCTGACACCTCAGAGCCTGGAGCCTGCTTTGGAGTCTGTGTCTCCCTCTCTCTCTGCCCCTCCCCTGCTCACGCTCTGTCTTTCAAAAATAAATAAATGTTAAAAAAAAAAAACCTTAAAAAAATAACTTCTGGCAACTCTTGATAACAATGTCATTCGTGGTATAGGTAAGATTTTGATGGACAGTGAAGCCATGCCTGACTTTTAATCTATATCTGGTGAAAGCGGAACTTCAGTCATAGAGTTTCTACTGCGCAGTATCATTCTGTTATGTGATTAATCCTCAAAAAGGGCTAGTTTTGGAGGCAAATGTGAGGTCCAATAATAGCCAGCCTGGTAATTGACATCAGCTAGAAACAAAACCCAGAGCAACACATTATGAAGATGGAATAATAAAATAAAGTTGGGAATAATGACCCTGCCATCCGGCATTAATTGATTTGCAAAAGCACTCAGAGTTCTCGGGAGAAAAGAATCATATAAATGCAAATTATTATTATTACTACTACTTAAATTGTTGTCATCAATTCATGAAAATAAGACACTTCCTGAGTTTCATGCATATATAAAACCTAATAAAATATTTGTGAGCCCACTACCAGCAGTTTTTATCATTTGGCATAAAAAATGGTAAACAACATGAAATATATGTTTAGTCCAAGATCAAAGATATTCGGTACAATCTAGAACCACACGAAATGATTACGATGGTATTTGACTTGAAATCTACAGAGACCCTCACACACTTCCATGGGAGAAAAGGTTGTGCTTTGACAAGGTAAGAATTTTAGAGTCACTGTGCCTCTGAAGTATGGGAAGGATAGAAATACTTTGGATAAGCACATTTTCTGACAGAACACCAATTTGGTTTACACACCATGTACAAAACTATTCTTATGTGGTTGTAATGCATGCCACCACAAAGGGATTTCTTAATATTTTTTTTACATCAACGGCACTGTTTCAAGCTCTCTGAAGAGAAGTATAATGAATATATTATAAGCTCAGAAAATGGCATCTAAAAGCAACAAAGCATCTCAAAGTGACTCAGGAAATCTTGCAGATTACTTCATATAACTGTTTTAATCAACAAATAAAACTTCAGTACCTAGAAAATTTATGTTGAATAGGGAAAAAAATCTAGTAGAAAATATTGCTATTAATGACCATTAGAAGATGCCATATGATGAAATCATTAAAAATGCCTTGGAATTTGGTACTTACATTATTAATGATTAATGTGTGGGTATGTGATTCTCATGTGTTTCAAAGTTAAATTACAGAAGCGTTATTCTGCAGAGCAGTTAGTCTCTATCTCTGTTATGGCTTTTGTTGCTTGCTATCTTTTGCCTATCTATGTACAAGTCATTTCTTCTTCTAAGTTGTAAATTTCTGGAGGGTACGAAGTGTGTCTGATTAATCTTTCACATCTCCATGGTACTCAGCATGTGATTTCCATGTACTTGGAACTCAGTAATTATTGGTTGATGGAATAATTGAGTGCATTTGTTTCAAGTACTATTATTCTCCAATAGAGGAAAGACTAAATATTTAAAAATGTTGATATTTGGAGCACTTGGATGGCTCAGTTGGTTAAGGCGTCCAACTTCAGCATGGGTCATGATCTCGTGGTTTGTGAGTTTGAGCCCCACATCAGGCTCTATGCTGACAATTCAGAGCCTGGAGCCTGCTTCAGATTCTGTTTTCCTTTCTCTGCCCCTCTCCTGCTTGTGCTCTTTCTCTCTCTCAAAAATAAACATTAAAATTTTATTAATTTTGTTTTATAACAAGTTATTATGAATGGGGAAAATAACAGAAGAAATATATACCAATATGTTGATAGATGTTGTGTTGGAGTTGTGGAATTATTGTCTTTTTTTCCCATTCCAATTTATTTATAATATGGTCACATTATTTTTCTAATAAAAGGCATAAATAACCACAAAATGACGCTTAATGTTCTACTAGACTAGATCACTTTATTAGAATTATGGTGACCTTTCTGCCATAATAATGACACTTCATTCCTCTGCCCACCCTCATACTCCCCCCTCCACCACCTTCCTCTCCTCTGCCTTCCCGTCTAGCTGCTTTATGATGGAACAGGAACAAATTGGAAAAGATAGGTTTGGAAGGAGGGAAAGAGATGGTGGCTTAACCCTGAGATGTATTCATTCATTCATTCATTTAGAAACACTGAATGGTTTAACGGTGAAAATTGCCTGGGGTCAGGGTCCAGTGGAGGAAGAAGGCAGAGACATCAATGTCAGAGGCAGGGGCAGGACCAGCCATACTCTTGGGGCCATCAGCCCAGAGTCCTAGAGACCAAGGGGCCAAGCAACATTGCAGTCCATCCACAGAGGACTCAGAAGGCAGAGAGAGGCTAAACATGCTCCTGCTCTGCCGGGGTGCCTTGTAAACTTGCTTCTGCACCTAGAGCAATGAGAGAAGCAGAAAGGCCGATGGAATTATTTTAAATGTTTAAAATGGGAAGAAACTACTTTTAAGGGTCAGGATCAAGAATTTTCTGCCATCACGGGGAAGAGGGTATGAGAACAGGATGAAGTCAATAACAGGCTAAAAGAAAGGTGTGTTGGGGCTCTTGGGTGGCTCACTTGGTTGAGCGTCTGACTTTGGCTCAGGTCATGATCTCACCGTTCATGAGTTCAAGCCCTGCATGGGACTCCGTGCTGACAGGTCAGAGACTGGAGCCTGCTTAGGATTCTGTGTCTCCTTCTCTCTACCCTTCCTCTGCTGGCTCTCGGTCTCTCTCTCAAAAATATATAAACATTAAAAAAATAAATAAATAAAATAAAGGTATGTTTTGCACATGTCTGATCAGTGTTTTCTCATTTTATATCTGCTGCATATTTTATTCATTAAAAATAATTTAATGAACACTTAATGGTTTTTGCACAGGAAAAGTATAATTAGAATAAAAGTTTGGAAACTGGCTTCAAGTGTGGTCAGAGGAGCTCAAACTATACAAACTCTATTTTTGAGAAATGTGAAATACAAAAACTGTTATCTTATTTAATGGAATTACTCTCAGGGGACACAATAATCCTTTGCATGTTTCTAACACCAAGAGTCTCTAAGCTAAATCAGCTTGCAGATTTTCAACCCATAGAGTGATCTTGGAACCTGAAAACTAATAACCGTGAATGGCTCAAACTCCCTTCAACAATATCAGCGGGAAGAATGTGGCTTTGAAATCATGTAAAGATATGATAGTTCTGTATCATGCAGAAAAAAAATGACATGTAGGAAAAAATGATATTATCACAGGTCTTTAATTTTATTTCTTGAGAAAACTGTTGATGGCACTGCATAGTTGAAGTCCAGTTGGCACGGGGAGTCAGTGTTAAAATTCAGATATGGATTCAGGGACAGATGCAATTACTTTCCCTCTACTCAACAAATATTTACAAAGCAACCACCATGTGCAGGCATGGTTCCTAAACAGATATAGACCAGTGGGGGAGTTTGTAAAGAAAATTCTTTTTTCTCAGAAAAATAGATATTGTGCTCATCCATTGGCTAAACTTCTATCTCAGATGAACCAATTTATAGCCCATAGTTATACCCTGTTCTTCAGAAACGTCCACCAGAAAATATCTTTTGTATCTTGGGGACCATACTGGCTACTATTTGAAGATGCTTCATTTTACAGAGTTTCACTGTACATAAAGTTTTATTCCATCTTAGAAAAGAGAGAGTGAAACAGCACTACAAGGGGACACTAAATGAATTTACCTATAAGTTGGGGAGCTGGTGCATCAAGCCCTCTCAGTAAATTTCTGGTGAGATCTCAAATGAGACGTGGAAATATCTGAAGTGATATTGGACAGATTCAAAATTGCAAGGAATTTATTTTAAACTGCATCAAAGAATGTTGGCCATGCTCTTTCATTACATAAACATATAGCCATTTTAATAGAGTTATATTTAATTACACATTTTACTTGTAAACCACACTTAGCTCAAGCTAGTTGCTGATGTTTCTGAAGAAGAAAGGTTCATGTTTAGGTAACATTCCCTGGACTATCACCAACAAATACAGCAGATGTGTAACTAGCATTTTGGCTTTGACTTTTCTTTCAGTTCAGATTGGGGGCATTTTAGTTGTCTTCAAATCAGCGCCATTGGTCAGTGTAGCATGACAAATGCAAGGACACTGATTTGGAAGAACTGGCTTAAGTTGAGTGTCACCATTTACTGTGATTCAGCCTCTCTGCTCTTTTTCCGTAAAGTGGGATTCTCCTAAGAAACAAGCAAATGAAATCATATGTAGGCATGCTGTGTAAACTATGAAGTGTTAAACCAATGTAAGATATTGTTTTGTAATTGTATAATTTGGGAGATAATTTTATATTTAATGAAAGTGGCAATCACAAGTTAGAGGGTTCAAAATATCTTGTGTTATATCAAGTGGAGCTAAAATCCTACCATAAAATTATGTAAAAACAAATAGTTTTGGAATCCAATAAATAAAGTTACATTTATTAAGATCACTAATGGCTGAATTGAAATAGAGTAATGGGAAAATTATACTTCAAGACACAAATGATCAGTTCTTCAGGGAGGAAAAAAATTCCCTGTCAATCTTTAATTGCTAGCAGATTTTAAAACTAGTCAAATTTAGCATAATAATAAAGCTTCAAATTACGTTGAAACCATGCTGATGTTATATGCAAATGCACAATCCAGCATTAGAATGATGGTAATACTCACAGTGAGATGACTGTAGGAGCTAAAGTAATATTTTGGTCTTGCCACATCTTTTCATTATTGTAAGATTTTTTTGAACCTGAAATAATATGCAGTTCTATCAAATTAAACCTATATTTTATTATTTATAGGATACTGGTGTTTATTTGTAATTTTTATTGTTATATACATATTGAAATTTTGGTAGAATGAATAAAAATAATGGAATTGGGCCCACTGATGGCCCACAGTTTAGTAAGCTGTCATTTCCTAAAAAATATTAATTTGGGAACACCATTTCAGAAAGATAATTTCTTCTATAACCATATGTAGTATAACAGTGTGGAACCCAGTTGGTACAATCCAATACCACATGTATATTTATGCCCTTGGTCAAACCAGGAGTCTCAAGTATATGATGTATAATGTATTTCTCTTATAATTTGTACTGTCTGCTTGGTATGTTTTTCTTATGGCTCTTGCCAGCTTAGCTGGGGGATTCCACTTCGTAACTATTCTGTCAAATCAATTCTGTCCTTCTGCTTCTGTGCAGTGTAACAAAATGACATCCAGAGCTTATCCAGATGAGCAGAGAGCAACTGAATTGCCTTCTGCTCCTTTGTTGAAGAAGAGAGAAAATTCTTCAACCAGTAAGTGCTGAGAGCGCATCATACTATGCTTTATGGTAGATTAATTACAGCACCATGAGTTCCTAGGGGGTGCAGAGTCCGGGGCAAATCATATGGGTGCTTTTGTACAGAGGTCAAATCAAGTTCAGACGAGGAGCTCTTGGGGATAATGAGAAGCCTCCAAATATCCGGTTGAAGTGAAGGCTGTACAAACTGGGAACTTTTTGGCGACTGAGATGAAAGTGTTCGTGGGCTCATTTTAAGCCACTTCTTTACCCCCTCGGGCTACTTCTCAGGGTCCTTTCTGACCACAAAATTTAGGACAGAAAATCCCAGCCACCCTAATTCCTTTAGGTCACAGGGACAACCCCTGCCCAGGGCAAGCTTCATGGGCACACAAAGGGCGTCAGACTTGCAAAAGCCCTGCACTTGGTTCACTGGTCTACTTTCTTGGTCTTAAAATTCTTAATACTATACATATACAAATCTCGTGTACAAAGCCATAAAGCATTTTTAACAAAAGAAAACAACCAGTTCCTCATCTTATTATACTTTTACCAGTGATAAATGAATCAAAGGAATTTAAGGCTGGAAACAATTAGGCTGAGATTACAATGAGCCCAATTTTTAATAGAAATTAAAATTTAAATGCACTGTGATATTGCACTTCAGGGGTACTTTTTTTTTTTTTTTTTTATATCTCTGGCTTCTTCTTTCCATCTTTGCTGATCAGAGGATTTTGAGAGAGTAAAATGTGCTTGCTAGACTTTCCAAACCAAACATGTGGAGTATCTATATAGAGGTTACTCTAGAGTTTTTGGTATTTTGTTGTTGCTGACGTGAGAACAACAGAGTGTAAACCAAGATATTGGATTATAGGTTATCTGTTCCTACCAAGGAGGGCTGGTTCCAGCGTGACACACAAGTGTGAAGATGGTGAGGTTCATCTCTGTACCTCCTCTTTCAACATCCCTTTATCCTGTTCTGTTTGTATTCCTTTCTCCTCATCCTAAACATGGTTAGATTTCTGGATAACTCATTTGTAAATTCTTCTTCTCCCTTCACCAACACGATTTGAGCCAAAAATTTACATCCCATTTCTGTGTGGCTTTGTTCCCAGTGGACTTTCATGGTTAGATAGCATTCTGATAATCAACCCCTGCTAAATTATCTAGCTGGTACTAACTTAAGGTGTGGATTCTCCTTGGGGAGCTCTGGACTTTAATATCTGAGAGCCTTCAGTTGTACCTAGCAGAGGGTGGCTATTGTGTTTGCTTGTGTGATGGCTGCCCATGATGGCTGTGCATGTCTGGGAGGCAGAACCCCTCTGACTATTCTTTCAGCTCATGCTGAACTTAATGAGCTCAGTAGCTCATCCAGACTAATGATTCAGACCTTGTCACATCATCACACTTAAGGCAGATGCTAATGTACAGAAAAGTAATGTACTTTACATAACCCCAAATACTTCTTCCCTCACCCTCCTTGCTGACTTTGCTTCCTAGGTCACTGAGAACGTAGAAGTAATTATGAGAGAACTTTCACAAGCTCCCAGTACATCTCTCACTTGCCAGCAACTGTGCTCCCACTTATTTTCTGCCTGCTCTCCTTCCTAATGGTTGATTGTCCATGTTCCTATTTAAGGTCACTGGATCCTATTATCACTCACCTGTTCAAGGTCATCCCTCCAGCAATTTACCCCTCTTTTCTGGACCAGGCCCATCAGCTTACAAATATACTATTATTTCTCTTATGTTCAAAACAACAACAACAAAACGTCCTCTTTCTTGACCCCACTTCCTGCTCAGGAAGTTTCTACTTTCTGTCACATCAAAACAGCTTGAAAAGCTTACTTATACTTGCTCTTCCCACTTCTTGTCTCTCATTTCCCCTCAACCTACCTTAGTCGAGTGTTTGTTCCCAATCACTCCACTAAAATTGTTCCTGTCATGTTCACCAGTGACCTCCATGCTGCTCAACCCCGGGGTTTATTCTCAGCCTTCATATCACCTGACCTGTCAGCCACATTTGAGACAGTTCACTGCTCCCTTCTCCTTGAACACTTTCTTCACTTGGCTTCCAGGCCCCCAACGCTCCTGATTTTCTTCCTACCTCAGTAGCTGCTCCTTCTCGTGTCTTTTGCTGCTTCTTCCCCATATCCCTGTCCTCTGAACAATGGAGCACTCCAAGGAAAGGTCCTCCAACATTTTTTCTTCTGAATCTACACTTAGTCCCTTGGCCATCTCATCTACTTTCATGGCTTTAAATGTCATCTGTAGGTGACATACTCCCAAATCTTTATCTCTAGCCCAGACCTTTCTCTAGAACTCTAGACTCATCCAACTATTTATTCTACATCAGTGTCTCATAGTAGGCATCTGCGCTTAACTTTGATCTCCCCTTTCAAGTCCACTCTTGTCCCCCTTTCCCGCAGGCTAGTCTCACTAGGCTAGCCAATGTAATTCTATTGAATAGGGCAGATCACACCATGCTTCTAGTTAAAATTCCCCAGTGACTTCTGGTCACTTTCAGAATAAAAGTCAAAGTCCTTACTGTGACTTGCCCAATTACCTCTTTGCCTTCTCTCCCTAGTGCTCATTCCGCTGTAGCCATCCTGGCCATCTAGCTGCTCCTGCTCATGTTTAAGGGTCTCCTCATTTGCTCTTCTCTCTGTTTCCCGCCGATTGCTCATTCCCCAGATGTCTGCATGGATTGTTCCTCTGCTTTTTTTCAGGTCTTTGTTCAAACGTTACCTTCTCATTCAGGCCTTCTTTGACCATCCTATTAAAATTACAGTGCTCCTTCCCACCCACCTTCCCTAATTTATCTTTAGGACACTCTGACTCCAGCCTTTTCTGTTTTATTTTACTATCTGGTTCTCTCACCCCAAGAATGCAAGTTCTATGAGGGATGGAATCTCTGTTACTTGATACATCCCTAGTGCCAAGGTCAGCACCTAGAGCCATTGTAGGTGCTCAATACATATTTGTTAAATGCATGATGATTTATCTTTCTACCTAACAACATGGCCTGCACATGATGTCCAGAAAACGAGTTTTCCAAAGATAGGGATCAGATTTGTGACTGAGGATCTGTTAGCTCTCTTTACAATGCTGAAGGGACTGCTGTAAGGCAGACTCCCGTATAGTTTTCGTTGTTGTTGTTGTTTTTACTTTGAGAGAGAGAGGGAGAGAGAGCAGGGGAGAGGGGCAGAGGCAAAGAGAGGAGAGAACCTTAAGCAGGCTACATGCTCAGCTTGAGGTAGGGCTTGATCCCAAGATCCTGGAATCATGACCTGAATTGTCACAACCTGAGCCAAAATCAAGAGCCGGTCAACCGACTGAGCCTCTCATGTGCCCTGGCAGACTCCCATGTTTGTGTGGTGAACAGAGCATTCACTGTGAGTCCCTCACTATCCAGCCAAACCACTTACTCCTGCTCGTTCGGCTAAGCATGTGAAATTGAAATACCACAGAACGCTTTTACTATTTGTTCATGGGTATTCTTTTTAGTCGGTAATTATCATGCAGCTTTGTTTTTCATGAAATGCCTTTTGAAAAATATGTTATTGTAAAGACGAAGCTGATAGATTACTGCAGCAATAAAGTAGACTTCAAGATTGACATGTTATCATCTCTTGCATTTATTCTACTTTCCACTCATATTAAATACCTTTACATTTAAAATAAATAATTGCTGCCCACCACAAGACTACATCTTGCTTTCCTCAGAGGCTGTAGCAAAAAGTGAATTCTGGAAACACTGATGTGGACGGTGGCAACCTGCTCTCATGCTGAGAGCACTTTCTGGCTGCTTCTTGAGAAGCAGTGCCTAACTCAATAGGGCAAGACATAAGATTTGAATAAATCTGAGGAAATATTCGAGAACGCAAAATTTCATTTCCCAGTTCTGACACAGAAAAGGACAAACTTCCCGTAGTTATTCATCCCCCCCCCATTTATTCCAATAAGAAATACAGAGAAATTTGTAAACTTTATTCGCAACGCAAAAGTTGAGATGAATAAAGCAGCTGGCAGCGGCACCTTGCCTCAGAGTCTGAGTTATAAAAATACTGGTGAGCACAATTCACTGTATTTCATCTGGGGAATGATGAAGAGAGTCTTTTTATAATTAAAAAACTACACACTTCAAAGTCATTTATCACAATACGGTCTGGAGTTCCGGAAATGTTCTGTCAGGGGTGATTTGGGTAGTTTTGGACTTGACATTTGATAGAAGTTGGGTAACCGAATATCGTAGTGGTATGTTTTCCCTGTATATACTCTGTCATTCAAGGCATAGAGTTTATCTGCAATGTCACTTCCAATTAAAACTGAAAACAGGCGGGAGATGTAACGATGCTGAGCGAAGAGCAAATATAATTTCTTTCTCCTCCAAGACACATATCGACAATCAGTCTCTGCTGTGAGGGTCACCTACGAAAATGTAAGGCCACAGAGAAGATGAAGATTAGGAAGCAAGACAAGTTCTGCCACTTCTTTTTTGCCCCAGTTTTAAATAAATTTCACTGGCTGATTTTTTAGGTTAAAAAAGTTCACTGACCCACAATATATGGTAAAAACAGAGAAAAACTACTATATATATTTATACTACATATATATGTACATGTATATATGCACATATAATTTATAATGCAAACAATCACAATGTTGTGCCCGTTTCCAATTTAACTATTTTAAAACCTGCCTTTTACTAAAGTGAGAGCTACCTGATGTGAAAAACTAATAAAGTTGGCTAATGGTTAGAGAAGTATTTCCAAGTCAGCCCCCCAAACTGCAGACATTTAACTCTAATTGTTTCTGCAGTACAAAGCACAATGTGTTTACCTATTCTCCATATGTATATGATTTTATATTTGTATACACACATGTATGTTGCATGTATTAATCAATACACCATAATAGGTAGAATCCATTGAAATGATTACCTTTCAAAAGTACCAGACACAGTAGCAGAGTAGTGACAGTAAGGTTGCCACTTTTTTTCTCTTTTCTTTTTTGCTGGAGAATAACTGAAATCTATTAGCATTTAAAATTTTAAGCATCACTTACTCTGTAATAAGGGCAGACTTCTAAATTCTTGGTGTTTTTCTAAACCGTCAAAATGGCAGTGTTTACAGTCAAATCTCAATTAATCATATTTTAATCCCCATATATGCAGTTAAGCAGAAGAAAATTTAAGAATATCTATCATAGACTCCTTTCTGTCATACACAATGCCCATTCTTCTTCATGTCACTGGACCTGTACAGGGACGGTCATCAGCAAGGGTCAAACAGAACCGGGAAGTCGTGTACCCTGCAAAGTACATTCCAGAGTTGGGTATAAATTATTGCTCTGTCACCTGCTGTTTTGTTTGTTTGCCTGTTTTTAAACAAACGTTGTTTGGGAGAGGCAGTGTTCACTGTGGGGCCCAGTTATCCCTTACCTGAAAAATGCCTTCCTCTGTGGGTCTCAGGGAGTCCCACTCGGGAGAATCCAGGAACTGGAAGGGGAAAATGTAATGCAGAAATTCGCCGTCAACGGTCACTCGGATCCTACCCAAACACAAAGAACATCACTTATGAGAGAAGGAGAAAGCAAGCACATGATTGGGGGTAAGTGCAGAGTGCAGTATTTCAAATCTCTCATAACCTTTTTGGCTTTTAAAATTTCGTAGGATGAATCTTAAACTCATGCATGCTAGTAAGTGACAAAATCTGTAAGATTCATGGACTGATATTCCTCACACAGTTAGGATTCTGGAATATTGGTGAAATTCATCAGAAACTATATCACGGTGTACCTTGATGACATGGGCCCATCTGTGTGCATACGTTATACTTCCAGAAAAAGTTTCAATGCGCTCAGTCAGATTTTAAATTTAGTAGAACACTGAAGAACATAAAGGAGTACTACTGTAAATGCCTCTGTAAACTAAATGTTTACACTTCTTAAAGACATGAATCATCACATTATTGTTTCCTCCCCCAAACTTTGTTTTCAAAATTTACATACAAATATAAATATAATATATATGTGTATATATATATGTATGTATATATATACGTATATATACATACATATATATATATACACATATATATACACATATATATGTATGTATATATATATGTATATATATACATACATATATATGGTGCACCCCCTGCTTGTAAAAAGTGGACAATTCTAGAATTCTCCGAAAAACATCGATCATTATAAACCTTAAATGTTCTGTATTACCTAAAAGAGCACCCTATCAGAGACTATTTAAAGTACTTTGCATGCCAACATAAGTATTCTGTTCATTCAAGCTGGCATCATCCTCTTCCTGACCCTCTGTGATTACCTTGGAAACAAACAGCACATACAGACAAACCCATTTGTTCATCTTATTTCTAAGAAGAAATATTAAGGCTCTAGATTATATCCTGCTTCAAGTAAATAACAGCATGCACTCTAAATGCCTACGTATGTGTCATGGGGTTTCTCGTACCTCCCAGTGCCACATATTATCCTCTGTTGAGATGGAAAAGTGCAGCAGAAAGAAACACCAGCTAGTAACTAACAGAGGAAATAACTGAGATAGAGCAAGCAGCAAGAGTACAAACCTTCCCGAAACAAGAAGGGAGAGCTTATCAATGGAGGTTTTCCCCTGCATGGCGTAACAGTGTTCCTTTTCCAAAGTAACCACTTCAGAGCTCAGAGCAATTGTTCTGAAGACAGGCAAAGAGGTCCCCAGAGGCTGGAAAAGGGAGCTGTACAATAGCTGGAATTCGCGAGAAAAAGTTATGCTGCGAACTTGATAGGCAATGTGGACAAACTGCATGAAGCAGATGACGAACAGTACAAAATTCCAGGAAAATATGTCGGCTGCACAGACGTCGACCCAAGCCCAGACGGCAGAGCAGAGAAAACCCAAACCCAGCAAACTGAAGACGTAAAGGAGCCCAAAGAATCCACTGCCACCCATGAAACCTACTACAAATAAAATACTGGCGAGATGATAAATGGCTCCTTCGGCCTCTTCCTTCCAGGTGCTGCAGACTGGGTGCTCATCTATTAGGTTCTTCCATAAGCTTGAATTTCTTTCCATGGCGGTACTACTGTCTGGTTCACTTTGCCGTTGACGTTGAATGATATCGAAGCAAGTAATTAAGTCCCTCACTCTTCCATCATCAGAATTTCGCAAAGTCTTTAGAAAACCCACGAAAGCCTGGGCAATGGAGTTGTAGTGATTAAGGGTTTTGTGTGTATGGATCTTGAGAAACTAAAAATCCCATGCTAGCTTCTTTAAGTTCATTTGGGCTCCTGATTTAGATCTAGTCCAAAAATGTTTTGTGGTTTCCTGGACAAGAAAAAAGGAAGGATCTAATTACACAAAAATCGAGAGGTATATTTAATGAATCACCAGCATTCAAACTGACATCCTATTTTCTGTGAAGTTGGAATATTTTAAGCATGAATGCTGTCAAATGTTAAGTTTCTAGGATATAAAATTTATATATTTAGGGTTATGCTTAATAATAATAATAATAACAAATTATTTACAGAATTTTAGTATTTGTTAGAATTAGCTACCCACATATCTTCCTAGGAAACTAGGTGCTATAATCAACTAGTCTTCATAATAATAGCTCGGTGTACCTCAGAATCACTTATGACAGTGACTAAAAATACAGATTCTAGGCTGTTTCCAGGCATATTGAGTCAGAATCTCTGAGGGTGAGGCCTATGTGTTGGTATTTTGACAATGTCCCCCACATGATTTTGATGTATCAACCCATGGCATTTCATGGCCCACCCTTTGAGGGATAACTGTTTGACAATGTTATTTTCTCTTTACAAATGAAGAATTCAAGGCTCAGAGAGGTCAAGTAATTTATCCAGGTCACACAGTGGTTGGGGTAGAGCAGAACTTCAGCACATAAGCCTGTATGCTGGATCCAAACATATGGCCTCTCATGAAAGATATTTAAGTTGCGCACTGTAAGGAGCCCTGATAAAACAATAAACATAAGAAACACATGATTAGGTGTTGGATTTTAAGAGCATAATAGTAGACTATGAATATGTTTAATGAGTTAGATAAAAAATATTTGAGAAATGTAAATTCAGTTCTACTTTACTGTGTTAGAGCCTGTCTCAGGTCAAAGGTTGTGTCCATGTAACTAAATAAATATTAAAATTCCTGCTACTTACACATTTATTTACCAGATGGTCAAAAAATGTTACCGACTTGTTCCTCTGCGCATATATTCTCTACCCTTTGAGCCATATGGTAAGAATGCTAATGTGTGATCTGAGTCAGGAGGGATTTAACCAGGATGATGGAGCTGTAGGATGTGCATCATTTACCACCAGGTTTCTTAACAATAAATAGTTTCGGTGTGAAGCATCCATTAGATTGAATTTTTAAGTCATAATAACATTCAGAAGCCTTGAACTTGAGTGCTATATTTAGTGTTTTTATTTTGGGGCTAGATTATCTCCAGAACACCTGTTAATGAAGTATCAGATAGCACAGATCTTGTCTCGTAGGAAAAAACAAAACAAAACACATAGACGTGAAAATGACTTAGCTGAAGTAAAAAAGAGAAACGTAAGTATGATCACCAACAGGACTGGAGATAGAAATAAAGGAGCCACTGTTGTTGGTTTTTCATCTTGGACAGTGATTCTTTTCTCAGCAAATAACGACTTTAAGAACAGTGCCAGGTGAATCATTACAAAAAGAAAAACCAACAAAACAACAAACCTATAACTTACACTGTTATTTTTACTTAAGCTACTTTCCAAGGCACTTTAAACATCCTGTGGCCCCTAATTACTGCCTCCCCCTGTCACTCTGTGAGATGATGAGGTTCGGGGCAGACCAGCACCCTGAACATGTTTAATTTCTCCTCTTTAAACACAACACAAAATTATATATACTACTGGATATTCACAACAAAGAAAACAAATTTTTAAACACAACGAGCAGTGAGAACGGCAAAATACCAGACTGCAAATGTCAGTCTCCCTGCTGTTTTACTTTTAAAATGAGGGTGTTTTAAATTAATCAGTTCCTCAGGATACCAAACGTAGCCACTAAAGCCAATGTTAAAAAGCACTGCTGGCAGGGCTCTGAACTTCGGTTTGAACTTCCTTAAAAATTTATAATCCTCAACAAAAATGTTAAAATGATGCTAATAGAAAAAGGCCATGCAAAACCCTTGTGGCAATTCCGAAAGGAGCTTATGGGAATCTTGTGCCCTGAAGACCCTGACTTGGGGGGATAGATTGGGCCACCTGCATTCCAGGACCGTGACCCATTATGATCACAAGCACCGCGCTTCCGGCCCTTTCCAGTGGCTCCTGTTTCCGAAAGCTGCTACCAAACCATCCTCCTATCCTTGACACTGTATCGCTCAACTCAGAGTGCTGACTTGCCCTGATTAAATTACTCCACACCCAGCCTTTCTCCACATGGTGTTTTTATTCAGTCACCAACACAGATGTATTTTATTAGAAGAGAAAGAACTGACAGGGGCAGGTGACGGGCATGAGTGTTCCTCTGACATGTGCCAGCAGTACTATAGGAACGCCGAACATGATTCATCAACCAGCTGCCTGCTTGAAAGGCCTGGAGGCCTTAAGTCATGTTTTTGGGTAAATAAACGCCGAAATGCCAGAGGGGCAAGATGGATTTCTCAGGCAAAAAAAGCCCATCTTCCCTGCAAAAGAAGCTAGCGTACGGACATACAAAATGATGGAGGCAACATTAAGTGCAAATAAACACAGCAATTCCAACCTGCCACTTTTCTACTCTTTAAATCGTATGGCCCTGAGTTATAAAGGAATAAGGAAATTTAAAGGAAGGTACAAGGGTGCTACCTGAAATGTGACATAAGCTTGGTGCCAAATGATTAAGACTAGCTCAGAAATTGCACGTATCTGTTCAGAACTCGTACATTTATTATCTCATTGCATCACACTTGTTGCCATGAGAGAAGCAGAATCTAAATCATCATGCCCTGCTTACAAATGGAAAAAGCAGGCCACAGGATTGTCTGAGTAACTGGCTTCAGGCAAAAGAGGCAGTAAGTCACAGCAGCAAGGGAGAAGACCCTCTCCACTCAGCTCCCTGTGCTCTCCACCAGGAAGTGCAGCCTTTAAAGGCTGTGAACCTGACATGAATGTGTTGGGAGACAGTGGGATATTCCGTCAGGACGGGTTTGCCAGGAAAATAATAATTCTAACAGTGAATATTTAAGATCTTCCATATCCACTCGCACTGCTCAATCCATAATGTTTAGGGTAGAGCCAGGGAAATAGACATGGAAAGCCGCACATGAAATAATTTGCTCTATTATTCAACATTGACTGACCGCCTCTCCTAGACTCTGAAATTCTTAAGGGGCAAAGACAAATGGTTTTGTATTTCTGATTCCTGGCATGCAATGAATGTTGATTGAATATGCTGGTTTCAAGGTGCAAGGACTCTGCCTTCTCCGTTCCTACTCTCTATCCAATTTAATGAATGTTGTAACATCTTCTGCCACCCAGGGGAAAAGAAGCAGGGAATATTTCAACATCCAAGACAGTTCAGTACAGAATCACTAAGGAATTGGGACACTACTTATTTAAATGTCTGGCACAGCTCCAGATTCATAGGGGAATCCTTTCGTCTTCCTACAAATTGAGTTCCTTTAGAGCAGCTGAATACTTAATCTGATTAAAAACAACAACTCTCATAGCTAGTGGTATTGAGTTAGTGTTGGTTGCTAGGCAACTCAGAAGATAAAAATTCCATCAATATTCTACCAATTAATTGGAAGAGGTCCTAACTTTGGCATGTGTTTCATATGCAAAATCATAATTTACTTAAAGCTGGTTTTCTCTACTTCTCCTCAAGGAGGTACATTTACTCAGGACTTATGTGCCAGACATACTTAAAAACTATCTCATTTAATCTTCACAACAAGCCCATAAGAAAGGTATTATATCTCAATCTTACAGATGAGGAAATTAAGACTTAGAGAAGGTAAGCAAATTGTTCAAGGTCACACTGCTAATATTGGTACTAAAATTCCACCCAGTTCTGCCTGATTCTGAAGCTCACAGTCTAAACCACATTTATTATTCTGCTTCCACAGCACCAGGATTTAGAAAACACAGGCATTAGTTTCCTCCTTGCCACCTAGGTGAACCCAGGCATGTTTATTCATTAGTAAAACAGAGGTAATATCACCTATTCTGTCTACTCTGCCGGGTGCTAGAAGATTCAAATGAGAAAATCTATATTAAAACTTTGTGGCAAATTTTAAAATAATATAGACATGGAATCACTGTACTTGTTGCTTATATTTTACAGAGCTGAGCCATTCGCAGAATATAGTTTTTAAAAACTTTCTTTCACCCAGAGGATTACAATTGAAGACAGACATACAAATGTTACTTTTGGCTGCTACCCAACTTTACATTTTAAATTCTAAATTTACTCATTCCTGCAGGGGCGATCTCTTATTCTTCTCTATCTGTGTCCTGACCTCCTACTGCTGGTAGATGTAGTCCCATAACCAGCCCACCCTTGAGTCTTTACTCTCCCATGGCCAAGAAGCCAGTCTCTGGAAGCCAACAATAATCTTCTACCTATGATTAGTGTTCCGGGCTTCCCAGCAGGTATCCTTAAACCACTTACATCAGAATCACCTGGGTGGCCTGGTAGACTATCCCTTCCCTGGCCCCATGCCAGAATCACTGAGCTGGGAAGGATCCGGAAATACACCTTTCTAATAAGCTCCCAGTTGATTATTATGCACACTAAAGTTTATTCTACATTCTACCTTTATTCTACATTGTTCCTGAATGATTTCTGAATTATTCTTGCTTGTTTGCAGGACCTCAGCTTTGTTCATTCCTGGCTGTGCTTCTATGCTGATTACTCTGTGTGTTTTTGATCCCTCACTGTCTGCGCAGGGTGGTAGTCCTGGTGTTAGGGCACCATTCTGTGTCTAGTGTGTTCAGTTAGCATTATTACTTAAAAGAAAGGTTCTAGTCTTAGCTGTGCCCCTAAATAGCTGTGTGACTGTAATCTTTCTAGACCTGTTTCCTCATTGGTAAAATGAAAGAGTTGGACAAAATAATGTGAGGTCCCTTTTAGCTCTAAAACAACATGACTCTAGATGATAAGGAATGGGAGACTTTTTCTAGCATGAGTTAAAATACAGAGCTGAGTGGTAGAACTGAATTAAGACTGTAGATCTTAACACCAGGGTTGTGAGAGGGGCCCCACTCTCAAATTGCTTACTTAATTACTTACAGCCTGTGCTGGGGCCCAGGCACTGGCATTTTCTGATGTACAACCAGGGTGAAGAACTATCAAGGGGGTTGAGTGAGAGACACCAGAACATTCTGTGGAGCAAAGGATCTAATTTTAATTTGCTGTAAAGGCACATTTTCTCCTTCTGTGTTCTCATTTGCATGCTTTGCTCAGGTGAGGAGGCATTTTCCTTCCTCAGCACTCATCATTCCAAGAGGGCTCCAGGCTGGTGGATATTCTGCAGTAGCCTTTCCTTAACAGGGTGGCCTGAAGTGCACCTTCTAGCTCTGAATGTTTATGGCCTTTATTACCTGTCAGCATGGTTTCCATCACATGTTATATTGACCATGATATGTATTTCCTTTTTAAAGCATCATAATTTGTTTATTCTTTTAGTCGGGGTACATATTCAAGTAATTTTCTAAAAGAAGTGAACATAGTATTTTATTTTATTTATTTATTTATTTATTTATTTATTTATTTATTTATTTATTTATTTATTATGTATTTATTTATGTATGTATTTATGTATTATGTATTTTGAGGGAGAGTGTGTGCACGCTAGCACGGGCAGGAGAGGGGCAGAGGAAGAGGGAGAGAGAATCCTAAGCAGGCTGTGCGCTGACAAGGCACAGCTCGAACTCACAAACTGAGACAACGTGACCTAAGCTGAAATCAAGAGTTGGACGGACACTTAACTGGCTACCCAGACACCCCAAACGTTTTAAAATATCAGCTTTAATGTTTGGTTATTTTATGTGTGTGTGTGTGTGTGTGTGTGTGTATGTATGTGTATATACATATATATAGAAATATATATGGAATTTCCCTCTGTCTAGAACACAGCGAGTCCTCAATAAATGTTCATGGACTGATAAGGACAAAAAATGCTTGGGTATAAAAGCCGTGTTCGAAATACAGTTTTGGAACAAACAGGAAGCCCAGGTGAGATCTAACCAATACCTGAATCAATGATTTATTTGTTAGACTAGAAAGGAAAGCATATATTATACTATGAGGAAGAAGTGACAGGAAGAAGTGTTTCTATTGAGATAGAGGAACAAAGAAGGGTTGAAGACCCTTTGGAATTGTAAGAGATCCCAAAGTTCAGAAAGAAATTAGAGGAAAGGGGAACACAGTTTTATCTTCAAGTAACCTAATACTCTTGGTCTAGCAACATAGTTCACAGCAGAAGATAACGGGGAAGATGGAAGGATCTTTAGCAGTTACTATTATGCAGAACAATACTTAAGAAATACTGGGGTTGGCAAGATTATCTAGAAAGTGAGTGCAGAGAGAATTGAGAGTTGAAATTAAATGCCCATGATCAGAGGGTTTAGAACTCTAGAGGTGTGCTGTCCAATATGGTAGCTGTTAGCCACACGTGGCTGGTCTGAATTGAAATGTGTCATACACATGGATTTCAAAGCCTTAGAGCAAAGATAAAGAATATGTCATTAATAACTTTGATCTTGATTATATGCTGAAATGATAATGTTTTAGAAATGGTCGGTTAAATAAAACATCAAAGTTAATTTCGCCCTTGTCTTATTTTTCAATGTTGCTACTAGAAAATTTAATATTGTGGGATGCCTGTGTGGCTCAGTTGGTTAAGCATCCCACTATTGATTTTGGCTCATTTCACGATTTCATGGTTTGTGGGTATGAGACCCGCACTGGACTCTGTGCTGACAGCGTGGAGCCTGCTTGGGATTCTCTCTCCCTCTCTCTCTGCCCCTTTCCTGCTTGTGTGCATGCATTCTCTATCCCCATCTCTCAAAATAAGTAAACACACAAACAAATAAATAAATAAAATTTTTTAAAAAAGAAAATTTTAAATTACATATGTGGTTCGCATTATATTTCTCTTGGACAGTGCTGGTCTAGAGCCTCTCACGTAACAGAGAAAGGAAATGAAAAAGATTTGGCATGACACTGTGCAAACAGTGCATATGTATAATGTATAATATAAGTGCATAAATATGGAAGAATTATCTAAGATTAAGAACAGAATTGATATAAATGTAAATGATATTGGCTACAATATTCATATGCTACAGTCATCAGATGTTATCCATGGCATAGATATCACCATCTGGTTTCTGCCTACATAGGTGGCCAACCCCACTATAGCTCTTGGCCTCTTTATCCTACCAAGGAAGTCGCTACTTTTCCCTCTTGCCAAGCAATTATATCACAGTTTTATTTTTCACTGGAAATCTCAGACAGATAATCTCCTAAATTTCATAGTGGAGACTGAATTGTGGCCTTCTGGATTTCATAGGGTCCATACCAGCCTTTGCTTTCATATAACATATGAGTTTCTTCATGCACCATTAGGCTCCTTAGGCTAGAGTATGCCTTTGACCTTCCATACCAATGAGAGGTTGGCTTTTCTTGAGACTTGAGAAAATTAGAAAACATGCCTACAGTCTATGCTGGACTTCTCTGTTTCTCACGTCTTATCTAAAGTCCACTGATTAACTCCATCTGCGTCTGATTTCTCACTTTATCACATAGGCAGAATTGTAAGATGGCGCTCAAGATTCCTATCTCATTGGTGCACACATGCTATAATCCTTTATCCTTGAGTGTGGCAGAACCTATGAATGAGATGGGACAGATGCTTTCTTGATTAGATAACATGATACAGTAAATGATGCTGGAATAGTCACCTGTGATTATATTAAGTTACATAAGACTGTAGAACTGGAGAGGGACTGAAAATTAGAGATACATGTTCCTACTGGCCTGGAAGAAAGCAAACACCATGTTGTGAACTGCTTATGGGAGCAACAAGACAAGGGATGGTTGGCAGGCTCTGTAAGCTGAAAGAAGTCCCCAACTAACAGTTACCAAGAAAATGGGTATGTCAGTCTTACAACTGCAAGGGGCTTAATTCTGCCAACCATCTGAAAAGCTTGGAAGAGGACCCCAGACTCTAAAGGGAAGTGCAGTGTGCCTGAAACCCGGGTTGTAGGCTTTCAATGCCCTGAGCAGAGGATCCAGTTCAGCCATGCCTGGACTCCTGATCCACAAAACCTGTGTGATATTGAGCGCCCAGGGTAGCTCAGCTGGTTAAGCATCCGACTTTGGCTCAGGTCATGATCTTGAAGTTTGTGGGTTCGAGCCCTGCATCAGGCTCTGTGCTGACAGCTCAGAGCCTGGAGCCTACTTTGGATTCTGTCTCCCTCTCTCTGCCCCTCTCCCACTCGCACTGTCTCTCTCTCTGTCTCAAAAATAACATTAAAAAAATTAAAAAACAATAAAATAAAATCTAAAAAAAAATCCAACCCAAACTGTGTGATAATGGATTTGTGGTGTTTTCAGCCGCTAGTTTGTGGTACTTTGTTACAAAACAGTAGAAAACAAAACAAAACAAAACACACACACACACACACACACACACACACAATTATGAGTACTCACTATGCACAAGGCTTTTCATTAATCTAATAATCTACATTTTAGATGGAGTTGGAATACAGATCAACGGAGCAGAAGACACTCAATCCTGGCTAGATTTAAGTCTGGACAATCAGAGAAGAACAGTAATACTTTTAAAGAATAGGGTGTGGAAAACAAGACACTGAGAGATGCCCTGGGAATTACATTTATTCACTGTGGTTCCCAGGACTATATTATAGGTTCTCCCTTCATGGAATCAGATAGCCCCAACACTATAAAGCCTCTGGTCACATGGGCAATTTCCAGAATCATTATGTCATTCGTTCACAACCTCTAGAATTCCTGGAATACCACGTTTCCTTGGGTGACTTCCAGCTTCGCCAGTTCTTGGTCAACTTGAGCCATACATATGGACTTGATGTCTACAGACAGGGCAAATACTTGAGGTCTCAGACACATCTGGAGAGTCACACTCAAAAGACAGACTACACTCAGACAGCTCTGTAATTCTTCTAATTGTGTGACTCCGCCAAGTTCAGAGGAGTTGAGCAATGGGAAATTAATGCAGTATCTAGTTGCCATCTTCTTTAACCTCATTTACTGCTATTACTACTACTATCACCAGCATCTAACAGTTAACCGAACACTTACTATGTGCCAGACACATTTCTAAGAATTTTAAAATATTATGAATATTATAATTTAAAATATTAAAATATTTAAAATATTAAAATATTATGAATATTATGAATTCCCACGACTTTTTGAAGTGTACAGCTTTATTATTCCCATTTTACTGATGAGAAAACTGAGGTACAGGGAAGTGAAGTAAGTTGCCTAAGGATACACAAGTGATGCAGCTCAGATTCACTCCCAGGCAGACAGATGCAAATAACGCAACCATTTGCCCTTTTAGCCACTGTGACACACTGCTTCATGTACAGTTTGGAGTCTAAGTATCTGGACTTACTGGAACAAATCAAACATTCTTGGTTTCTCCCTTCTGTTCTAGATTCAATGAACTTACATATCTTCTTAAGAAATTACAATTTTTGAGCAACACAGATGGATGGGAAGGTGGGTCCTATGTTGAATCACTGTGTCCTATAACTGTTGATTTGAAGAAACAACAGTAAACCGATTCTTCTCACGTATGTCATTTGGTCCCTTGTAATAAACAATCCCCGAGGCGCCTGGGTGGCTCCGTCAGTTAAGCATCCGACTCTTGATATCAGCTCAGGTCATGATTTCTTGGTTTGTGAGATCAAGCCCTGCACCGAGATCTGTGCTGACAGGACACAGCCTGCTTGGGATTCTCTCTCCCCTCTCTCTCTGCCCCTCCCCCCACTCTCACACACACGCTCTGTTTCTCAGAATAAACATTAGAACAACAACAACAACAACAACAACAATCTCCATGCTCTGCTTCAAGCTCTTCTGACTTCTCCACAGGCTAGAAATGGCACGAGCAGGCCATCCCTTTCTGAGCAGCTGCTACCAAGTCAGGCAGAAGTTCACCGGAGATTCCTGATGAAAACACAAGACAAGCCGGACCCATCGATCCATGAAACAGTCTCCCCTTGATATGAATCAAAGGTAGACACTTCCCCTTCCCTTTCTTCCAAGTGACTTATATGCAACAAATGAACTCACTTTTCTTATGTTTATTTAGCTCAGGTCCTCATGTTTCTTCCTGGCAAACATGCCTATCAAGTTCATGTGACCCAGCTAAATGGCTATGGTCATTTTTTTCTGGCTAAATAAGCAGGTGGACCACACACCAGGGTCAGTGATGTTTGAAACCAAACCACCCAGTACTAGTGCGAAAAGGAGCACGTGTGCAGGGTATGGTGATTTCCTTTCAAGGTGTTTACATGGAGACAGGAGCTTTCTCTTTGACTGTGGGAGACTGTTCCCTGTTTGGTCCTGAATCCACATGCTCCTCAATCTTTCCATTTCTTCTCTTTCTTTCAGCCTTGTTATTGGCTTTGTAATACTTGAAGTTATTCCAACCATAGAGGTTTCTCTTTTTGCAGCACTGCCTGTGGATAAGCAATGTGGATTATTCCCTTATTTCTGCTGCTCAGGAAATACACAAATTCTCTTGATTCTTTCAGAATGTTTGATTATTTCAAGTTTCTCTTCAATATTGAAACTTTCCTTTTGCATGCACTATTTGACATTATGAATCAAGAGGCTTAGACATTCTTGGTATGCTAAAGGAGTGGTTTTTTTTTTTGTTTTTTTGTTTTAATTTTTTTTAACGTTTATTCATTTTTGAGAGATAGAGACAGAGTGCGAGTGCGGGAGGGGCAGAGAGAGAGGGAGACACAGAATCCGAAGCAGGCTCCAGGCTCTGAACGGTCAGCACCGGGCCCGACGCGGGGCTCAAACCCACAAACTGTGAGATCATGACCTGAGCCGAAGTCAGATGCTTAACCAACTGAGCCACCCAGGCGCCCCAAGGAATGTGTTTTTATACAGAAAAGTTCACAGGTGCAAAGGAATAGCAAAACACAGGATAATGTGTGGTGAACCAAGGTAGCTGGTAGATGTTTCAGGTATATGTGTATTTGTGTTTTGTGTACTCCTACCTAGCTTAGGTCAACTGGCTATAGCTTAATGCGTCCACCTGGTATTCTGGCTGAGTAAATGATGCATGAGCAAGCACAAAATGTGTGCTATACTCACATTGTTCCCTGTGATTTCAATTGCATTGGCATTGATGCTTATTTTCAAAACAAACATAATTGTGTTATCAACTTTCAAATGGCCAGGAAAATATTAGGAATATGCAATAATTCAATAAATCCCTGCCCTCCCGGAGCTTGCATTTTAGTGAAATTCAAATATTGCTACAATTTAAGCCTAAATTATGAGATCTATCTTAAATAGCTAAAAATATCTCTGATATGCAAATAAACTTAGGCTACTTAAAACTCATTTAAAGTCAGTTGTTGCATACTAAATTTTTAAATAAATACTGTACTACATTTTAGGAGATCGTCTAAGTCTTAAAAATCAAATGCAAACAAGCTTGTTTTTTAGAATATCCACCAAAGATTGAAAACAAACAAACAGGCAAACAAACCCTAGAACACTGTTATGTGTCCCTGGAGTAGCATGTAACACATTAATACATATGTATTAATTAATACATGATCGATATCCTTGTATTTGTATAAATGAAAATAAAGACATAGAACCATCTTAATGTCAAAGATGATGATTTCTGGATGGTGGGATACTACTTTACTTTTGTCTTTGTATATATCTGGATTGTCTTCATTCTTTATAATAATTTCATAAAACAATAAGGTGATTTTGTATTAATTTGAAAATTTTTAAATGCAAAAATCCTGAATAATTAAAACCCAGGAACCCAACAACCAGAAGTAAAAAACATCACTGTCTTTTAACAAATCTTTTTTATAATAAAAAAAATTTCACAAAAAACTGAAGATCACCATGACTATTCTCAGGTACCATTCTCCATCCACTCACTCCTTATATATAATTGTGTTTACCCTTCCAGTCCATGCAAAATAATTTTAAAATTGCAATTTAAAATGAAATGCAAGATTAGAAATGTATTTTATGTGTTTTTTCCCAGATCCATACTTAAATTTTTTTTCTGATGAATAATTTTAAACATATATAAAAACAGAGAAAATACTATATAATAAATCTCAATACACCCATTACTCAGATTCAACAATTATCAAGATTTTGCTACAGAGTTTTTGAAATTAAAAGCAAAAATTGTAACTACTGTTTCATACTATAGTTTGCTCAGTCCATAAACACAACACCTACTAAGGGAGACAGGGAAAATGACGATTAATTGTGCTCATACTATGTGCCAGGCACTAGGTCTTCCATTTACTGACCCTTTAAGGAGTCACAAAAACTGTGCAACTTTAGTAGTTTTATCAGCATTGCTGGGAGTGAAAAATGAGGCTCAGAGCAATGAAGATTTTTGCATAGGCTCAACCAGTTGATTGTCTTTCTAGAACCCATTTCATAGTGTGTGTAAGAGTCACCAGAGATTATGGGGCGCCTGGGTGGCGCAGTCGGTTAAGCGTCCGACTTCAGCCAGGTCACGATCTCGCGGTCCGTGAGTTCGCGCCCCGCGTCAGGCTCTGGGCTGATGGCTTGGAGCCTGGAGCCTGTTTCCGATTCTGTGTCTCCCTCTCTCTCTGCCCCTCCCCCATTCATGTTCTGTCTCTCTCTGTCCCAAAAATAAGTAAACGTTGAAAAAAAAAATTAAAAAAAAAAAAAAAGAGTCACCAGAGATTATGATTCTGTTGAAGAACACAAAATGAGAATATCTCACTTTGGGTCTGTGTGAATCAATCCCTGTATTCTTTGGGTTGGAGGAGGATCCAGCATTGATGCAGGGGCTTTAAGTCAGCAACTTTTGGTTTTTTATTTAATTTTTAAAAATACCTGTTAAAACTTACTTTAAGACATTTTCCTATAGCTACTTAGATAAAAGAAACATTTCCCCTTTTCCTTTAAAAAGTCAAATTAGTGATTCAATATACTCTTGTAAACTCTTACTCTCTATAGCTCATAATCACTGTTGACCAACAACCACAATTGGGAAAAACGATTTCAACTGCAATTTGCAGGCTTGCAGATCTATCATGGAGATTTCCAAAGCAGTTTTGAAACTTCTTGCCTGCCATGTTGCTTACGTGTTGTTACGCTCATACATTACAGCAAACACTTCATAACCATCTCAACCATTCTTGAGCTTGACTATTTTAAGATAAGCAGATGTGAATGCTCCAGTGGGTCAATGCTATTAGTCAGTCTTGCCATAAGAAGCATAAGAGTTTGGTTTTCCATGACACATTTTTATTTAATGGCATAGAATGTCACCATTTAGAAGCACAGGATGCACAATGATTCAGCTATTTTGAGACACTGTGGAGACTGCAGAAACTCAAGTATCCAGTGCCTCCCAGTTTATGTGTATAAAATTTTAGGACAGAAAACTGTCTTACTCTAGATTGCGACTTGTATTTGTATCCTAAACTCTCCAGTTTTGAGGGAAGGAAGCCTTAAAGATCATCTGGGATCAGCCAGACCTCTTCATTTCGCACATGTGGAAAGAGAGCCAATTTCTGTTTTATTTATGTCTTCTTTCACGTAGTCCTTGTTTGGTTTTCTTTTGCCACAAAGAACAATGCCAAGTTACTGTAGTGTACTGTCACACAAGGGACATGAGCATGCACCAGTCCCTGGTAACAGAAAAGAAAACAGCCACCACCAAACCTTAATATAAGCAGAGACCAAGAATTTTTCAAGGCTGCCATAAGATGCAATTTCTCTGTCCAAGCTTACAAATTCAAAATACCTAACTACAAGAGTTAGAATAAAAAGTCCGGACGGGAGACTTCCCATTCTTGCCGCTGACTAAATAAAATCAAATTATGTTCAAAAGTGGGCTTCTAATTCTACTTTTCCATTTATTATTCACATGTAGAACTTTTTCACTTTTTGCAAATGTCTTCTGGCTAAAACAAAAAAAAAAAAAAATTTTTTTTTTTTTTTTTGGCCATAGTCCCATTACTGTGCCTTTAATCTTTTTCTAAAATACAGACCCTCAAAATGTATTATACCTCTGTAAACGACCTTGGTGGTGGGGTAATTTAGTGGTTTTGTTACCCCCTCCTTTTTTTTTTTTTTTTTTTTTTTTTTTTGCAAGGAGAATCCCCAAATAGAGAAAACAGGTCAGCGTGACCTTTGATGAGGCAGCTTTCCAGTGTTCCCAATTCAGTGTGAAAACACTGACCCTAGTCGGGCCCTTTGCAGACGAGGGACAGGAACTCCCTACCGCTGCACGACTTCCCCAAGGTGAAGCCTCGGATCCCCTTGGACCAGCTTTTCTCCCTCGGAAATGCGGTCTCTTTCCTTGGGCTCCAAGGTGCCTGGGGCAAGAGTGGGACCAACAGAAGATCCGGGGGAGAGACTCGCCCCCAGGGCAGACGACAGGAGTTCCCAGCGGCCGGCGCGCGCGGAGCCCACAGCAGCGGACCCTCAGCCGGCGGAGCTGCGAGCGGCGCCGCCCGAACTCCCGGGCTCGAATTGGCTTGAGCGGGGCCGGGAGCGGAGGGGCGGCGCGGAACACAGCACGGCGAAGCAAAAGCGCTCCCGGGGGTCGGCGGCCACACAGCCCACACCCCGGGGCGGGGCCGGGGTGGAAGCCGCGCCAGCAAAGTTGCAGCGAAGCGCGAAAGGTGCGATGGTGCGGACAGCTCCCGGGAGGCGGCAGCCGACGCGCCCGTGGCTCCCCTCCTTACCTTTCCTTCCCCGGCCCTGCGCCGAGCTCCGGCCTTGCGCCCTCAGAAGTTTCCCAGCCGAGCACGCTGGGCCCGGCTGGCCGGCGCCGAAGCCCCGAGCGCCCGGCTGGCGCGCTCCTCGCCGCCCACCCGGCCGCCGCGCTCCTCGCCGCCCACCCGGCCGCCGCCGCCGCCCGCTCCGCGCCGGGACGCACAGTGACCGCAGCCCATTCCGGTGCGGCGCGGCGGCGCGGGCGGGGGCCGGGCACGGGCGCGCGCCCCGGGGCGCATGGGGAGGGCGGGGGCGGCCGCGGCCGGCGCGCTGGGGCCGGGGCGCCCGAGCTTCCCGGGAGCAGACGGCGCGGCCACCAGCTTGTAGGACTGCCGATAAACCGGGCGGCCGCTGCGGACCAAAGTTTGCAAAGACGGGTTTCCCCAAGTGGACACTGATCACGGTTAGAAAATAAGCCTAGCATTCGCTGTTCTACTAGGCAGAGAGCGTTGGAATTGATGACTGGGATGAAAAGCAACTCTTTGTGTGCCCTCTCCTTTCCGCACGCCTCACCCCCCACACCACAAACAAGATGAGATAAATGACCACAGTGGAGATGGAAATTTGGGGTGTATAGGACAAAGAAAGGTTAATTTCTTTTTTTAGAGTTAAGTTTATTTTGGGGCGCCTGGGTTAAGCTTCGCACTTGGGCTCAGGTCATGATCTCACGCACTCAGGTGATGATCTCACGGGTTTGTGGGTTCGTGCCCTGCATCAGGCTGTGTACTGACAGCTCAGAGCCTGGAGCCTGCTTCAGATTCTGTGTCTCCCTCTCTCTCTCTGCGCCCTCCCTGCTGTGAGCTCTCTCTCTCTCTGTCTCTCTCAAAAGTAAATAACATCAAAAAAAATTTTTTAAATAAAAAATAAAATTAAGTTTATTTTGAGAGAGAGATTGTAAGTTGAAGAGGGCCAGAGAGAGAGGGCAAGCCACAATCCTGAGCAGGCTCTATGCTATCACATGTCAGGGCAGAGCCCAACCCTCATCTGACTGAGCCACCCAGGAGCTAGGGAAGGTTAGCTTCTTGATTCAAATCAGTGGGCTTCTCAAAAAAAGCAAATGGGTGAAAAGCATAGACAACCATAGAAGGAACAATTTAAAAATACAAATGATTTTTTAAAAAAGTTCAAATTAGTATTAAACCAAATGCATGCAATTTAAGGCAAAGCTCAAATGTTATTTTTCCTCCTATGAAATTAGTGAAGTTTTGTTTTGTGTCGGTGATCAAACGATAGGGTGGTCCGTGAGGGGCCAGCCAAACACATAACTTGCATAGGGATTTCTGGTCCCTTCTCTCGGCACCCTCACTTGCCCTTCGTATAACCACAATGGGGACAGTCATTCCAGAAACAAACATTTGCTGAATAATCAATGTCTCTTTCTGTCCCCAGAATAACTGCAAAAGTAGTTAATATAAACTGTAAAATTAACCTCCTTTGTGCTGAAACTGAGGGTAAAAAAAAAAGCCATATTCCTACACACTATACATAGTTAGAAAGCAGTCCACTGCTATGTCTTTGCTCTTACCTTCATTCTAGAGATTTACTCAGAAATGTTGAAATAATAGTTGGAACTGAATCTAGTCCAAGATTTCAAATATGTTTTTTTTTTAATTTTTTTTCAACGTTTTTTATTTATTTTTGGGACAGAGAGAGACAGAGCATGAACGGGGGAGGGGCAGAGAGAGAGGGAGACACAGAATCGGAAACAGGCTCCAGGCTCCGAGCCATCAGCCCAGAGCCTGACGCGGGGCGCGAACTCACGGACCGCGAGATCGTGACCTGGCTGAAGTCGGACGCTTAACCGACTGCGCCACCCAGGCGCCCCTCAAATATGTTTATATATTTGAAATATGGCCAGGGAAGTGAGAAGGTCACACGTTTTGATACCAGATGTACTCTGGGCTTAGACTTCACTTCTTATTTAGTGTTGCACATCACATTTTTTAAGGATTATGTTCGATTTAAAAACTCAGAAGCAGCAAGGATGTGCTTGTATGACAGATGCTACGGTGGCCCCATGATTCCCGCACCTAATGGTTTCACACCTTTGTGGGATCCCCTCCTTTTGAGTGCAGTTGGGACCTGTGACTCACTTGTAAACAATAACTATAGCACAGGTGATGGATGTCACTCCTGTGACTCATTTACGTTACAAAAGACTCTCAGTAGAGACTGCCATCTCTGGCTTGATGAAATAAGTGGCCTTGTTGGGGAAGTCCATGTAGCAGGAACTGTAAGTGGCCTTTAGGAGCTAAAAGCAGCCTCCAGCCAATAGCCAGCAAGAAGTCAGGGCCTTCAGTTCTACAAACACTAAGAAATGAATTCTGTCAACCATCTAAGTAACCTTGTAAATAGAATCTTCCCCAGTCAAGCCTCCAGATGTGAGCGCAGACCAGAGGACACCTTAACTGTGGCTTTGTGAAACCCTAAGCAGAGGATCCAGTTAAGTCGTGCCTGGACTCCTGACCCACCAAAATTGTGAGTTAATAAATGTGTGCTATTTTAAGCCATTCAGTTTGTGGTAACTAGTACAGCTTATATGTGTTGTTTAGATATTCAGCATGTTAGTACACATGGTATTGTGCCTTCCTTGGAAAATTTTGTGTTAAATATTGCTGCTCTTTTGCATCCTGATTTTTCTGTTTATTATTCCTTCACATACATATCCCTGCCTGGATCTTCATTGCAGAGTCTCTCTGAAACAAAAACTCCAATGAAATGATATCCTATAGATCAAGCACAGGTCTAGGGCTCCCTAGGATTTCCAGCTGCATTTTTTTTTATTTTAAAAATTTTAATTTAGCGTTTATTTATTTTTGAGAAAGAGAGAGACAGAGAACGAGCAGTGGAGGAACAGAGGGACAGGGAGACACAGAATCCAAAGCAGGCTCCAGGCCCTGAGCTGTCAGCACAGAGCCCGATGCAGGGCTTGAACCCACAAACCATGAGATCATGACCTGAGCTGAAGTAGGTTGCTTACCTGACTGAGCCACCCAGGTGCCCCTTTCCAGCTGCATTCCTACTTCAGAAATTATGTGTCCACAATCTATAGGTTTCATCCCTTCAGGTCCTTTGGGATATTCTCTTGGCTAAGCCTCTGAGGCTGGACAGAACCACAGTCAACTGAGCTCATGCAACTCAGAGTTGCAACAGCAGTGTGAGGAATACTGTGATAAAGAAATTAGGAGCAGATTAAGTACTGAACCAGGATTCATTTAATCCACTTACTCTGGGAAAGCTTTAATATGAAGCTTCCAGAGTCTTCCTCTTTCCTCCTCCTTGACCTCAAATTGTTCCTCTTCTAAACCTCAGTCCCTGAAATTTGTGCATTTGCTTGTGAATTGCCCCTGCGTCCAGATGTGAATCCAGCCTGGCTTGTTCACCAGCCCTGCTTCTTCCTTCCTCCTTCCCTCCCTCCTTCCTTCATTCCTTTCATCTTTCCTGCCTTCTTTCTTCCATGATTCTTTCATTTTTTAATCCCCGTATAATTGTGCATAGTTCTCTTTCTCTATATCCTCTATATTCCTTATTTGCTTTTTATTTTATGAATCTTTCATTATACAAGTAATACATTAATAGAACATCATATACTAATGTATATTGTGTGGCATCAAACTACGTTTGTCAGCTCTCTTTCTCAGACAAAGTAATCGGAGCTTGTTTTTCCTTTCCTACATAATCATTCTTTAAAACTACTGCATGATTTTATCATATTATTAGTACATCACAATGTATCTATCCCCTTAACAATGTTTACCTTGTTGCTATTATAAGCAAATAATGTGTGCATGATTCCTTGGTCACATGAGTGATGATCTGCCCAAGGTAGATACCAGAAGTGGAATTCTGAGTACGATCATTTTATGTTTTAATTTCTTGTATTGAGGTATAATTGGCATATAACATGATGCTACTTTCAGATGTACAGCACAACGATTTGATATTTGTTTATTTTGTGAAATGATCATCACAATAACTATAGTTAACATCATCACCATACACAGTTACAGAATTTTTTCTTAGGATGAGAACTTTTAAGCTTTACGGTCTTAACTTTCAAATATGCAATAAAGTGTTATTAACTGCAGTCACCATGCTATAAATTACTATGTCCATTCTAATTTTATTAACTACTGACAAATTATCCTCCAGTGTGGCCCCGGCAGCTTATACTCCTACCAACTATGTCGGAGAGAGCTCCTTTGTCCATTTTCTTTTCTGCACAGCCCCGCTGACACTTGATATTACCCGACTTAAAGATTTTTGCTCTGGCTCTCCTATTTCTTTTCTCCTCTCTATTTTCTCATCCTTTTCTTCCTCCTCCTTCTTTTCTTTCTTTCTTTCCCTCTCTCATTTTCCCCGGCTCTTGTTCTCTCTCTCTCTCTTTTGCTCTTTTGTTTCCTCTCTCTTTTTAAAAGTTTTATAAATTTAATTTGTAAACTCATTTATTACTTAATGAAGATCATGAAAAGATGTGTCCGCAAATGTTCATTTACAAAGTCATTGTCAAAGGCTGCAGCATATTCTGTTTCACTGTGCCACCATACTCTGTTTTAGTTGGGGTAAAGTACCCATTACATAAAATTAACCATTTTAAAGTGTACAATTCAGTGGCACTTAGCACCCTTACAATGGTATACAACCACCACCTCTATCACATTCCTAAATATCTTCATCATCCCCAAAGAAGTGGGTATGGGGACCCATTTCTCCCTTCTCCCCATTTCTCCCTTCTCCCAGCGCCTGGCAACTACTAATCTGCTTTCTGCCTCCAGGGATTTACCTATTCTTGATAGTTCCTACAAATGGAGTCCACAATATGTGACATCGTATGTGTGCTTCTTTCACTTTGCATAATGCTTTTGGGGTGCATCCCTGCTGTAGAGTGTATCAGTACTCCATCCTCTTTATGGCTGAATAATGTTCCACTGAGCAGATATGCCCCCATTTGTTTATCCACTTACCAGCTGATGAATATTTTAGGTTATTTTCACCTTTCGACCCTGGAGAATAGTGTTCCTATGAACATTTGTGTATAAGATTTTGTTTGTGAATATCTGTTTGTAATCCTTTTGGATTTATACCTAGGGTAGGAATTGCTAGGTCATATGGCAATTTTTTTGTCTAACTTTTTGAGGAATTGCCAAACTGTTTTCTAGAGCACTTGAACAATTTTACATTTCCACCAGCAAAGTCTGAACATTCTTATATCTCCACATCCTTGACAACACTGGTTATTTCCTGTTTTTTGTTTTTGTTTTTGTTTTTAATTATCCTAGCAGGTAGGAAGTAGTGTCTTGTTTTGGAATGTATTCCCCAATGACTAATGATTTTGAACATCTTCTCATGTGTTTTTGGCCACTTGCACACCTTCTTTGGAGAAATGTCTATTGAAGTCCTTTGTTTATTTTTAAATGGGTTGTTTGTCTTTTTGTTGTTGGGTTGTAAGAGTTGTTTCTATATTGCAGATAATGGATGACCCCTATCAGATATATAATTTTCAAATAATTTTTCCCATTTCGTGGAATCTTTCCACTGTCTAAGTGTTTGTGTCTATTGTGAGGCAGGGGTCCAGTTTCATTTTTTAAAAGTTTCTTTATTTGTTTTGAGAGAGAGAGGGCATGAGCAGGGGAGCGACAGAGAGAATTCCAAGCAGGCTCCATGCTGTCAGTGCAGAACCATGAGATCGTGACCTGAGCCCAAGTGGGACGTGTAACTGACTGAGCCACCCAGGCGCCCCCTAGCTCAAAGCACTTCTTAAAGATGTCTACACTTCACCTTCTTACTCTTCCAGTGCTCTTCTTATAGAAAGTCCTTGAGGCTTCTCTTCTGTGTGCACATGTCTGAGTCAAGGCTGTCAGAGCTGCTTCCAGAGCTGAAAGTAGCAATGTTTTTAAGTGGGTAGGAGCCCACGAGGCCCTAGGGCAGCAACAGCTGGGCTGGGGATTTGGTCAGGAGAATAGGAAACATTTTGAGGTGCAGTCCTGCAGAGTGAGCCATCCTGAGTAGCTAGATGACCCCTCAGCACCCATAAGAAACCTCAATCCTTTCTGTTTCTGTCTGAAACAAGTGCTGTGTGGTGTGCATAGCCTGTTCTTTAGTTTGTTTTTGGCTTTTTTTCCCCCTTTGTTTTTCCAAAGCTTTGTGAGTCATCTCTGTTTGAACATGCTGCTGGAGTCAGTTCCTTGAGAGATTTGAACACTCCAGCTTTTAGGCGAAGGTCACATCTTGTCAAAGAAGTCTGAACATTTTTCCACCCAGAAGCCCTTAGGCTCTGTGTTTCATAGTGGGAATACCTGCTTGGAGGAGACTGGGGATCTCTGAGGCATTCAAGATTCTTACAAGTTTACTGAACACTGATACCTGGAGAGGCTCTGGTTAGTTTAGAATTTCCACCTTGAGATATTTCCTGAGACATGAACAGTGAACTTCTGCATGTCCCAGTGAGGCCCAGGCAATTTTCAAAGTTTTACTCCTCATTTCAGGATATATCCTTATGTCTCATTAAGAATATGCCATCATTATCATTATGTAAGTTTTTTCCTGAAGAAGACCTAAAATCAAGAAATTAAGGATATAAATGAACAATAGTTACTTTTTAAACGGTAAGTGACACTTATTGCTGTAAAGGTTACAGTTTGATCTAGACTGTCATTATGCAGCTGATTAAAGAAACGTAAACACTGATCTGTGAACGCATAGGTGAGAACCAACTGTAAGATATTCCTGTTCCAACTGACCAAATAAAAAATTAATTGTATTCAATTATATCTCAACAAAAAATTTAAAAACAATTGTAAAGAAAAGAAGGGAGAAAATGACAATAGTCAATACATGAAGAATAAATAATAATAAAGAAATGTATTTAAATGTTCCCTTATCAATTGAATTGGTTCAGATATATTCATTTGCCAACTAGACACTTTTTCTAATGTTTATTTATTTTTGAGAGCGAGAAAGACAGAGTGTGAGTGGGGTAGGGGCAGAGAGAGGGAGACACAGAATTGGAAGCAGGCTCCAGGCTCTGAGCTGTCAGCACAGAGCCTGATGTGGGGCTCGAACTCACAAACTGTGAGATCATGACCTGAGCTAAGCCGGACGCTTAACTGACTGAGCCACCCAGGTGCCCCACCAACTAAATACTTTTTAAAGTATCATAACCATTCTAAAAGGAAGTTCTTCTGTGCATCCTGTAAAGACAATAAATAGCTATAGTTAGAACACAAATCTTAATGTCTAGGTCATATAAGCAATTGTTCTTTCCCAGAAAATTGGATAGCTAACTGCTGTCCAACCTCTATTTCTTTTTCTTGTGTCAGAGAGGTTCTTAGAAAAAATATGAAGTCAGCAGTTGAGGTCCAGGTCAGCATTTGCGAAGAGGTCTCATTCTGCTCCGTGGCAAAATCCCCACACTCAGCCAGTCTTTGTGGCCGAGAGCAAATGACTGGGGTGGCACTGCCATTTATGGGACCTGGGAAGAACTGAGTTTTTCTTGGCTTGGTTCATGGTAGGGGGTAGAGACCAGAGTTGTCCACGTCTGTCTGTGCTCCTCAAATCACTATATCCGTTGCAAATTCATTCATTCAACAAATATTTATAAAGTACCACCCTGTGGCACTGCTCTGGACACAAATGTGCTGTCTCCCAAATCCCGCACTATGGCTCTCTGGTCCACTGTCATGGCACGGCCACAGTTTGAGGTTGGCAGCTCATTCCAAAATCCAAATTCCAAGGAAAATATACTCAGGAAAGCAAGTAAATTAGCCTTTAAACATATTCTGCTTACATCTCATCTTTTTTTTTTTTTAATTAAAGTTTTTTTTTTTTTTAATGTTCTTTATTTTTTGAGAGAGAGAGAGAGAGAGTGCAGGGGAGAGGCAGAGACAGAGGAGGACAGAGGATCGGAAGTGGGCTCCACATTGACAGGCTGACAGCAGCAAGCCCGATGCGGGGCTTGAACCCACAAACCACAAGGTCATGACCTGCGCCAAAGCTGGACACCCAACCGAGCCACCCAGGCGCCCCCCATATTTTTAAACCTGACTTGAATCACTTGATATAGTTGCTTTAAAGTATGGGAATAGTGAGTGGGGCCTGTCTAATTCTGCCTTATAGGTGATAGTGGGAATGGAGGCACAACGCAAAGAGAAAAAATTATTATGTGTAAGTGTCTCACCACAGTAAGCCCTCTGGTAGGCCTTGTTTTTTGCTATGGTTTTAATTAAGAAAGCACATTTTAAAATTCAGTAGCCTTAAAGGATTTTTAAATTACAAATTATCTCTGAGTTCCAGAGGAGAGAATTAATGTTAAGAGTTAGTAGAGAAATGGAAAAACACTGAAAAATATAAATACGAATTAAAACACCACCAACTAGAGTGAAGAGAAAACAAGATGATGGAAATGTGGATTCCTCTATAATGACTTTAGATTTTGAGGGGATTCTTTTTCAGTATTTTTCTACATTCCATATACAATTCTGTTTAGAAATTATAGATGAAAACTTTATTGTTTAGATGTGTGGGTCTTTCTTATTATACTTTCATAAAGTTTAGTAAAATGTTTATATTGGCATGTTTAATCATGACACAACCATGGGGCGCGTGGGTGGGCCGTCCGAGGGCATCCCACTCTTGATTTCAGCTCAGGTCACAATCTCACGGTTCATGAGATTGAGCCCCCTTGGAACACACAGAGCCTGCTTAGGATTCTCCCACTCCCTCCCCAGTGTGCACTTTCTCTCTCAAAATAAATAAATAAACCTTAAAAAAAAGACACAATTACATGACTAACAATTGCAGAATGATAAAGCACAGTAGACCTTCACAGAAGGTCATCAAAATTAAGTGGGACTGAAGCACAAACTCTATAAACAGTTCTGAAATTAGACTGATAAATTCTCCATTGGCCTGGTGATTAGGTGTGGTGGGCCATTGTTGAATTTTCAGATTAGCAGAGGCTAGAGGGACCTTACAGATCCAGGGCTTATCATTCATGTTAATTTTTGTTTTTTTCTTCTTAGGTTTTGTTTTGTTGTGTTATGTTTTGTTTGTTTTTTGGGGGGGTGCAAGTGAGCAAGGGGCACAGAGAGAGAGAGAGAGAGAGAGACAGAACGAGAGAGAGGGAGAGAGAGAGAGAGAAGCAGTGCTCGCCCAAAGTGGGGCACGGGCTCACCCGATGCAGGGCTCAAGCTCATGAACCATGAGATCATGACCTGAGCCAAAGTCAGATGCTTAACCAACTGAGCCACCCAGGCGCCCTGTTCTTAGATTTTAATATTAACCATACCTCCGAGGCTGTCATTAAGATGATAAACTGATCTAGCTCATTTCGATGTAGTGTATCATTAGATTTTTTTTTTTTTGGCTTTTTTTCCTTTCTTTCTTTTTTCTTTTTCTTTTGTTTTGCTAAAGAAAGGGGGAAAAAAATCTGACTCCTTTAAAGTGCCATACTGGATTGGACCTGGAGAAAGTGTCAAGGATTTCCTGTCCAGGATTGCTTTCATTAAGTGAGATGATGCAACTCAAGCCCATAGCACAGCATCTGGCACGCCAGCTAGTTCATCATTACCACTCCCACTCTTATCCATGTCACAAACTGTTATATATCTAAGTTTTGTAAAGAAAGATATATGTAGTAAATATATGGTCTTCTTTATAGTGTTTATCTTATTTTGTACACTTTTCTGCTTTTTTTCTTTTTTGTATTAAGTATATTGTATGTATAATATGAAAAAAAAAAGCAATGAAAAGGAAAAGAACCCTTTAGAAAGAACAAGATCACAAGAAAGGATCCTGGGGCACCTGGGTGGCTCAGTCGGTTAAGCATCTGACTTCAGCTCAGGTCATCATCTCGTGGTTTGTGGGTTTAAGCCCCGCGTCGGGCTCTGTGCTGATGGTGCAGAGCCTGGAGCCTGCTTTGGATTCTGTGTCTCCCTCTCTCTATGCCCCTCCCCTGCTCATGTTCTTTCTCTCTCTCTCTTTCAAAAATAAATAAACATTTAAAAAAAAAAAAAAAAAAGAAAGGATCCTGCCTTTATTGTGGTCCAGCAATTTGAGTAAATGGTCTCTTTTATAGGCCCATTTATACAAAGGTGAGGGGCTTCTCTGATAGCCTCAGGTAGATGGGACCAGCCCTGGGGAACATTCCTCTGATTGTGCCCTGCTGACCTCCCTCAGACAGGTAGGGGCTTATGAGGTGTGCCTCATATACTTCGTCCAGGACTGGAGGGTAGGTGTGGGTACTCTCACTGATGTTCTTGAAGCCCTGCACAGGAAACCAATACATTAGGCTGGTATCCGTGGGGATGCCTGTAGAATAGTCACTTTCCCTTGAAATGAGTGTCTGAGTCTCATTTCTCCATCATTAAATGAGAGGATGACAGTAATGTCTGGTTCCCCTTCAGAACAGCATTCCAGGAATCGGCTGAGTGATATCTGTAGCTAGCCTCTGCCAAAAACCTCTCAGACTCTCCTACAGCTCTTAGTCATGCTCCCAGTGGATTCCTAGAACCATGAGATGGAACAGAGCTCAGGAGGCCCCCATGCAGCCCTGTCTTCAAGGAGGGCTGCCACCAAGCTACATAGATGTCCCGGCTGATTCCTCCTCGGCTTCCCTGCATGAGTTATTTGTCTCTAAAACCCAGTGGAGTCAGTAATGTCCTTTCTATCCCTTCCTAAATCTTTCCACTCTTAAACCGAAGCCCTCCTGGGACTTTTTTCAAACCAGTTCCTTAGTCTTTGGATGTCCTCCAGCTTCTTTGTATTCAGTTCAAGTTGAGGAGATCCAAATGCAGTGTTTCCTCTAAGAGATGCTAAGTAGTCTTGAGCAGAGTAAAGGACAATTTGTCTCCTTCACTGCCATGCAAGAGTGATTCTAGGCAGAGAGAACATGTAGAGGGAAAATAGGGGCTTCTGGATCCATGGGAACTGAGAGTAAAATTCTGTTTCACAGTCTTACCTGCTGGTGTCCATTGGCGAGTCATTTACTTTGCTTTGCCTCGGTTTTTCACAGGCAAAAAGGAATTACTAATACTTCCTAAGGTTAACTGTGAGGAGTAAATGAGACAGTATATGTAAAGTGCTTGGTTTATGTTGTACATGTTTTTTATACAAAACTGACTTAAATACAAACCAGTTATTTTATCTGGTTTTCAACCGAAGAAATGTGATCTGTTCTAGAGCCTGGGAAAAAAAACTATAGTGGAATTACTGAAAAACAAAAACAAAAACAGAACTGTCCTGTATATTGAGATATGTTCAAGAATAATTTTAACTATCTTTATCTTTTCACCTTAAATGCTGACTTTAAAGTCAAGCTCCATGCTAAGATCCAACTTCCCCAGCTAAGAGCTTACCTTACAGGGGTGTCTGGGGGGGCTCATTCAATTAAGCATCTGACTCTTGATTTCGGCTCAGGTCATGATCTCACAGTTTGTGAGTTTGAGGCCCACATCGCTCTGTGCTGACAGCACAGAGCCTTCTTGGGATTCTTTCTCTCCCTCTCTCTCTCTCCCCCCCCCCCCCCCGCCTATGCTGTCTAAATAAATAAATAAACAAACAAACAAACATTAAAGAAAAGAGCTTACTTTACAATTGCACAGTTCTCAGCAGTTTACAAAAAGTTGCGATGACCCATTTTTTTAAGCCTTAGTGATTTTTGAAACCATTGCCCCAAAGATAACACTTACAGTCTTCAAGGAGGGATAACTTGATTTAGAAATATCTCCTTTAATCCCCAGAAATCCCTGTGAAATAGGAAGAAAAAAAAATAAATATGAGCCGTGTTTGAAGTAGTGAATGCATAAGAGATAAAAGGCATATCCCCAGATTTTTAGGACAAAGTAAAAAGTTTGTTGCAAATGAGTCAATGTCCCTGAGATCTAATAACAAACAAATGAAGAAGGAAACAAAAGTTAGGATCTTTCCCATATGTCCATCAAGATAAATAACAAGTAGCAACTGCTATTATAGGACAGGTGCTACTCTAAGCAGATTGCATATATTGAGGTATTTAATCCTCCTATGAATTTATGAGCAAGTATTGTTTCCATCCTCACTTTCCAGAGAAGGAAGCTCAGGCACAGAGATTAAGTAGTTTTCCAAAGGTTTTATAGCACATGTGGCAGGGCTGGATTCAAACCCTCTTGGGCAGTGGGTTCTAGCAGGCCACACCTTTCGCCCCTGTACCACATTGCTTCTCTCTAGTGTTGCTGGCTGGGAACTTCTGGCACAGCCCTGACTTTATCCCTAACCTGGGGAAGCAGCATAGTACAGTAGTTAAATGCACATACTTGGGTGTCAAAAAGATTCATCTTTTAATCCCAGCTCCACCACTTAGTGGAGAAGCAGGAAGCGGCAAGCAATTGCCTTCCTGGCTCCCTGCATCTGAAACTGTGGCTGGTGAAGAAACTGAGGTTTAAAGGATTAAGATATTTAGAATAGAAACTATCTTCCATACCCAAACACTGAGTTGTTTTGCCACTTTCCGAGTCAGCTTGCTATAGTCAAATCATCATGCGTTCAGAAAGCTTCCTGGACATCAGCTGTCTCAGATGCACTAAATGTTTTTTTTTTTTTTTTTTTTTTAATCATCTACTAAGCATACATGGATAAGGCAGTGTGAATTATGGAGAAGATTCATGTATTAACACGTTGAGTTACGGCTAATTCAAATGAGATAAACTCTTATTGTTTCCTCCAATTTGCTGCATAATCTTCATTATCACTTCCAGCATAGTTACAATGTGCATGGAATTAGTTAAGCAGCCAGTAGGAATAGCGACCACTTGGTGGGTACTCAACTTTGTGCTAGGAGCTTTACTTAAACTATCTCATTCAGGTTCTCAATGAGGTTGGTAGGTATCTTGATCCTTCTTTGTTGATGGGAAATTGGGGCATAGAGAGTCTCTAGCAGATTGCTTCAGTTCCCAATGGCATTGTAAAAACCTTGAATCATTCTGATGCCCATGTGTGTATATTTTACTGCAATCCTCTGCTGCTTCCCAAAGAATAGATAAAAGCCAGGCTATGTTTATAGCTTCTGGCTTGCTACACTGTGACTTTAAAGGTCGGTGTCTAATATGTATCTAATACCTCTTTTGTTACAAAATTTGCATAATTGTTGATGCCCCCTTCTAAGTATCCTGCATCTCCAAATTAATCTCTAATCTGGCAGATTCCATTGTGTGATTCTCACTAAAAAATACCTTCAAACTGAAAAAATAAAAACAAAACAAGAGACCAAGAGGTTTATTTATGGTTCTCTCCAACACTATTATGCAGAAAGAAAAATCAGGTGACACCTTTCTTCAAATGTGGACAAAAGATTAGCTCTGATCAACTCAGCCTCTGGCTCTGAGTTATTTCACAGTTGCAGGGGCAAAAATTTTTGGCTCGAGGTTAATCACATTTGGATGAAACATCGAGCTTTATAGAAATCGTCCCCAGATTGTTGTTCTCTTTCTGGCATATTAATACAACTAATTCATTAGAAGAATGAGCAAAAGCCATTCTTGCAGCAAAGCAGGGCTTCCTTTGATGAAACAGAGCATCGCCACAAGCTGTTCTCTGGAATCCGGGGAAGGGCTGTACTGGTCTGTGTTATGCATGTTTTGCTTTTGAATCCCGTGGCCCACAACAAGTACATGATGGTAATAGATGTTTAATGCAACAGGGAAACTAGTTAGAGGACAGCAGTTCCAGGCTCTTCCTGGTTCATCTTTCACATACATTTTTTTTTCTAAATTACCAAAATAACACACCCAGAGACATATGCACATTCACACACCATTTCAGGCCATATGAATTTCTTCATTATGTTCAGTAACCAAAATGGATGTTTGAGAGAAGGAAGCACAAGTGAACCGATCCACAGTTCAACGTTGTTCCCATTTCCCCTCCATCTTGGAGGCACGCAGACACGAGTCACATCTGGTTTTCAGGTGTGCAGACGGGCAGTGGCACTTCTCTGCTAGCACTGAGCTGACACAGGAGACTTAGAGAGCAAAGATGGGTGGTGAGGGGTGGTGAGGAAGGTTGTTCCTCCTTGCAGTCTTTCAGGAAACCCCAGTTTCTTATGGAGCAAAAGAAAACGGAACTTGTCAACATGCATGTGGCCCTATGACACATTCCTAGAAGATAAGTCTTCCAGCAAGGTAAATTTTATCAAGTATATATGGTGCATGATTCTCCTGATGAATTAGGATTATTGGCTTAAAGAGTAAATTGCAGGGTGCCTGGTGGCTCAGTCGGTTGACCGTTCGACTCTTGATTTCGCCTCAGGTCATGATCTCATGGTTGTGGGATCGAGCCCCGCATCAGGCTCTGTGCTGGGCATGGAGTTTGCTTGAGATTCCTTCTCTTTCCCTCTGCCCCTGCCCTGCTCTCTCTCTCTCTCTCTCTCTCTCTCTCTCTCTCTCAAAACAAAACAAAACAAAAAATAGAGGTACCTGGATGGCTTATTCTGCTCAGGTCATGATCTCACAGTTCATGGGTTTGAGCCCCGCATCCAGCTCTGTGCTGGCAGTGCAGAGCCTGCTTGAGTTTCTCTCTCTCTCTCTCTCTCTCTCTCTCTCTCTCTCTCTCTCTCTTTGCCCCTGCCCCTCTCATAAGCTCTCTCTCTATCTCTCTCTCTCGCTCGCTCTCACACACACACACACACACACAATAAATAAATAAACTTAAAAATAAATAAATAAACAAATAAGTAAATAGTCAGTTGATCTTTGGGACTAGAGTGGACAGCTGCTTTCGGGAAGCTGTATTAATTCTTAGGTACAAGGGTGCATTATTTGTTCCTGTGGAATAAGGTTGACTAAAAGGTACAGTTATGTTCTAGGAGGGACAAGAGAACTGGGCCAGAGTCACAACAGGAGGGTATGACAGGTAGGGTTTGTGACAGCTGCAGGAAGGAAACAAGTGAAGTAGGGGCTCAAGAAGATACTCAAATGTAAAGTTATCCTTCAGATGGTCCTGGGTATGAAACTCTTGAGTTAACTCTGCTTATACCATATAGAAAAACAAGTTTGGATCAGACAAAGGAAAAGTCAGGAGAATTCATCTCAACGGCTAAAAAACAGGATTATGTAGACTACCTCTCAATTGTGGCTTAAAAAAAAAAATCCACACAGAATGGCTGGTTATTCAGCTCCTTTGGGATTCATCCCTAAAACTCTTTTTTTCTTTCTTGATCTGCACAGAAATCAATTTAAAATGTTGAATTGACATGTTAAGTACCAATCTCGAATTTAACTGAAACTATTTCGTGCCTTCCTGAAGCATAATAATCCATTATGTTGTTTTGTCTTAAACATGGAAGAGCAAAAGAGGCAGAAATTTAAAAAAATAAATAAAAGCTTTTCTCAAATTTTTTTACCATATCAAGAACAAAGGAATGAGGGAAATTGAGATTTGTAGGATTTCTGGTTAGTACTTGAGCTACTTAAGAAGATACCTTAGGAGCACCTGGGTGGCTCAGTAGGTTGAGCATCTGACTCTTGATTTTGGCTCAGGCCATGATCCCATGATCTCAGGGTCATGGGATCAAGCCCCGCATTGGGCTCCACACTGACTGTAGATTCTCTCTTTCTCCCTCTGCCCTTCATCCCCACTCATATTCTCTCTCTCTCTCTCTCTCTCTCTCTCTCTCTCTCTCTCTCTCTCAACAAAACAAACAGAGATACCTTAAGTTGGGTGAGGCCACACAGGAAACCCCCCATTATTTTGTGCCCTTTAGACACGATGGGGCTCCCTCATAGGAGATCACCATGCCCCATCTGAATTCACTGAAGTGACAGAGTTTATGTCAAAATGTGCTCCGAGTAATGTATGTGTCCCTACAGAAACAGCCATGTTTCTGGGTGTGCTTTGCCCTCCTTTGGCTCTAGCCTCTCCACCCCATGCTGGGAAAGGCAGCCAGTGAGTGAGGGAACAAGGAAACACTCCATTTGCTTGTGGTAGTGGAGTGAGTGAGGGAAGGAGCTGCCCCCTCCATTCAAAGGAGCCTCTCTTAAAATGTGAGAACTGTCTGCTTTCTACCTGGAGCAGAGGATCTAGACCAATTAGACATTCAGTTCCCAAGGCTTTGATTTTCATCTGTTTTCAGCCTTACCATAATCCAGTGAGGGATGTGGGAGCTGGCCAAATGGAGTACAGAACCCTGCTATTTATTGACTATGAACCATGAGCTGGGTACTCTGCTAGGACCATGCATACAAAGTAGCTATAAAGAGGTCCCTGTTCTGAAGGGAGTGGCATGCATTCTAGGGGGTATATAGTGGGGAAATTGAGACCAGAAATTGCTGTTAGTATTGGTATCCTAGAAAGAGGCTGAGTTTGGACATAAGGATTCAGACTGAGCAAGAAGATAGGGGGGTTTGGTGTTTTTCACACAAGGAAAATGATGAGTTATAGATGTTTTAGTCTAAAAAGTATTTGAAGTGTGTACAAAGATAAACTACCATGTATTTTCCCTAAAACATATACATAAGAGGGATCCAAGTTATCTAAGAAGTTGTATCAAATTTATGTTGGCAATGCTGAGTTCACTTTTAAATGCTTTTAATTAACTAATAAATGGATCAAAATAATATTTACAAAAATATATGTAAGCTATGGTTTCATCCCTGGGAACTTAAAAAATTCTGCTATGAAAAATGTCAAGTGTATACAAAAATGAAGAGAAGGATATCATGAACCCCTGTACCTCCATCTACCTTCATCAGCTATCAGTATACGGCCAGTCTTATGACCCCCACCAATTTCATTACTTTAAAGGAAATTCCTTCATATCATTTCCTCCATAAATAATTTAAAATGTACCTCTAAAAGATAAAGACTTGTCTTTAAACATAATACCAGAATCAGATCTAAAATTAGTCATAATTCCAGGGGAGGCCTGGGTGGCTTAGTCGGTTGAGCATCCGACTTCAACTCAGGTCATGATCTCGTGGTTGACGAGTTCGAGCCCCATGTTGGGCTTTGTGCTGATGGCTCGGAGCCTGGAGCCAGGTTCGGATTCTGTGTCTCCCTCTCTCTCTGCCCCTCCCCTGCTCATGCTCTGTCTCTCTTTGTCTCGAAAATAAATACACATTAAAAAAAATTTTTTTAAATAAAATTAATCATAATTCCTTAATATCAGTGTCTAGTTTGTGTTCCAATTTACCTAGAGACCTTTATCACAGAGATGGATATTGTTGTGGTGTCCTAATGCTGCTCGACAAACTGCTCCAAAATATGGAGGCTTTGAAAAAGAACCTGTTGTTATCTCTCATATAGGAAGGTTTTGACCATCAAGTCAATTTCCTTAGGAGGATTCAGATATTTCATTTATTTTGAGTCAGTCTTGGTAAGTTTTCATTTTCTAGGAATCTGTCTATTTTACCTAAGTTTTAAAATTTGTTAGTGTACAGTCACTCATGATACTCTTTTGTTATGTCTATAGTACCTATAGTTATGTCTCCTTTTTCATTCCTATTATTGTTTATTTGTGCCTCTTTTTTTCTTTATCAGTCTTAGCAGAAGTTTGTCAATTTTATTAATCATACTAAAGAACCGACTTCTGTATTTGTTAATTTTCACTATTGTTAATTTGTTTTCTGATTTTTAATTTCTGCTCTTATCACTATTATTTCTTACCTCCATATTTTTTTTCTGGATTTATCTTGCTATTCTTTCACTAATTTCTTAAAATTTTTAAAAATGTTTTATTTACTTTTGAGAGAGACAGAGCATGAGGAGGGGGAGGAGCAGAGAGAGAGAGAGAGAGAGAGAGAGAGAGAGAATCCAAAGCAGGCTCCAGGCTCTGAGCTGTCAGCACAGAGCTTGACGTGGGGCTCAAACCCACAAGCCGTGAGATCATGACCTGAGCCGAAGTTGGATGCTTAACTGACTGAGGCACCCAGGCACCCTACATTCACTAAATTTTTAAGTTGAATTCTTCATTCACTAATATGTGGCCTTTTTTTCATTCCTAATAGATTCAACAAAGGTTATATATCTCTCCATTGTTTTAGCTGCATGCCAAAATTTTTGATATATAGAATTTTCATTATTATTTAGTTTTAAATGGTGCCTAATTTGTTATAATTTCTTCCTTGAGCAATTATTTAGAAGTGTATTTCTTTATTTTCAAATATAGGATATTCCTGGTTATTATTTTGTTGCTGGTTTCTAAGCTATGAGTTTGTCTGGTACCATTCCTTTGAAACTTGTTGAGACTTATTTTATGGTCTATATGGAGTTATTTTTTTTTTAGTATTTATTTACTTTTGGAGAGAGTGCAAGCAGGGGAGAGGTGGAGAGAGGGGGACAGAGGATCTGCAGTGGGCTCTGCATTGAAAGCAATGAACCTGATATGGGGCTCAAGCTCATGAGCCGCAAGATCATGACCTGAGCTAAAGTCAGATACTCAACCGACTGAGCCACCCAGGTGCCCTAAATGGAGTTATTTTTTATTACATTTTTTTTTCATCTTCTTCCACACATTGCCAGTTATCTTTGCAATTTCCTGGGAGGCAGGGGATATTTCTAGTTTATCCTTCCAATGAGGGCATACCGTTTGGGTCCTGGGTTTTATCTCTGTCCCCACCCCCCAGCTCCAGAAGGCTGTGCATACCAAGGCTCCTGTTCACCCACTTCAGTAAAAACCTGCAAGATGAAAGCCACGTCAGTGTTCCCTCCTGTCTGCATGCTCCCCTCTCGTTTTTTGACCTGAGTGTTCCTTGCAGTCTATTCTAGCCAGTTTGTCAATGCATTACAATGCAGTATCATTCAGTACTTTTTATTGGTCGTGAACCTCATCTGCCATACGTCCATTAATAGAAGTCTGTACTAGCATCTTCTTTGATCACTGTCAAATTCCTGTAACATGCACTAAGTAACATGTTCAAGGAGCTGAAGGCTTTGCCATGTCCTAAGACAATCCCTGGAAACACTGTTAGGGAAACATTTTAAATAAAATACATAGAGTAAATGTTCTCAAGTATTAACCACCATCTCATAAAGGAATACACACTGAAAAGAGAGGAAAGATATAGTTTAAAAACATTTTTTTTAACATTTGTTTATTTTTGAGAGACAGAGAAAGACAGAGCATGAGTCGGGGAGGGGCAGGGACAGAAGGAGACACAGAATCCAAAGCAGGCTTCAGGCTCTGAGCTGTCAGCACAGAGCCCGATCTGGGGCTTGAATTCACGAGCAGTGAGATCATGACCTGAGCCGAAGTCGGATGCTTAACTGACTGAGCCACCCAGTGTTCCGAAAGGATATAGTTTTAAGTTCCATTCAAAATCATAAAAAATATAGCCAATAAATCCAAAATGACTCCTCATGTTTCCCAAAAAGATACATAGAAGAATTCATAGCAGTGTTTTTCCTACCAAAAATGGAAGAAAAATGGGAATGCAAGCTGGTGCAGCTACTCTGGAAAACAGAATGGAGGTTCCTCAAAAACCTAAAAATAGAACTACCCTATGACCCAGCAATTGCACTATTAGGCATTTATCAGTGGGATACAGGTGTGCTGTTTTGAAGGGACACATGCACCCCCATGTTTATAGAAGCACTATCAATAATAGCCAAAGTATGGAAAGAGCCCAAATGTCCATTGATGGATGAATGGATAAAGAAAATGTGGTATACACACACACACACACACACACACACACACACACACAATGGAGTATTACTCGGCAATCAAAAAGAATGAAATCTTGCCATTTGCAACTACATGGATGGAACTGGAGGGTATTATGCTAAGTGCAATTAGTCAGAGAAAGACAAAAATCCTATGACTTCACTCATATGAGGACTTTAAGAGACAAAACAGATGAACATAAGGGAAGGGAAACAAAAATAATATAAAAACAGGGAGGGGGACAAAACAGAAGAGACTCATAAATATGGAGAACAAACAGAGAGTTACTGGAGGGGCTGTGGGAGGGGGGATGGGCTAAATGGGTAAGGGGAACTAAGGGAGGATTGAAGAAGATGGCGGTGTAGGAGGACGCTGGGCTCACCGCGCATCCTGCTGATCACTTAGGTTCCACCTACACCTGCCTAAATAACCCAGAAAACAGCCAGAGGATTAGCAGAATGGAGTCGCCAGACCCAAGCGCAGACGAGAGGCCCACGGAAGAGGGGCCCCTCCTGAAGTGGATCACCTAAGGAGAAGCGAGCTAAGCCTGCCCCCCTGCCGCCATGCACCTTGCCTACCCACCCCAGCTAATACGCCAGATCCCCAGCACCACAAGCCTGGCAGTGTGCAAGTAGCCCAGACGGGCCACGCCACCCCACAGTGAATCCCGCCCCTAGAAGAGGGGAAGAGAAGGTACACACCAGTCTGACTGTGGCCCCAGCGGTGGGCTGGGGGCAGACATCAGGTCGGACTGCGGCCCCGCCCACCAACGCAAGTTATTCAAGACAGCACAGGGGAAGTGCCCTGCAGGTCCTCACCACTCCAGGGACTATCCAAAATGACCAAGCGGAAGAATTCCCCTCAGAAGAATCTCCAGGAAATAACAACAGCAAATGAACTGATCAAAAAGGATTTAAATAATATAACAGAAAGTGAATTTAGAATAATAGTCATAAAATTAATCGCTGGGCTTGAAAACAGTATAGAGGACAGCAGAGAATCTCTTGCTACAGAGATCAAGGGACTAAGGAACAGTCACGAGGAGCTGAAAAGTGCTTTAAACAAAATGCAAAACAAAATGGAAATGACGACAGCTCGGATTGAAGAGGCAGAGGAGAGAATAGGTGAACTAGAAGATAAAGTTATGGAAAAAGAGGAAGCTGAGAGAAAGAGAGATAAAAAAATCCGGGAGTATGAGGGGAAAATTAGAGAACTAAGTGATACATTAAAAAGAAATAATATACGCATAATTGGTATCCCAGAGGAGGAAGAGAGAGGGAAAGGTGCTGAAGGGGTACTTGAAGAAATTATAGCTGAGAACTTCCCTGAACTGGGGAAGGAAAAAGGCATTGAAATCCAAGAGGCACAGAGAACTCCCTTCAGACGTAACTTGAATCGATCTTCTGCACGACATATCATAGTGAAACTGGCAAAATACAAGGATAAAGAGAAAATTCTGAAAGCAGCAAGGGGTAAACGTGCCCTCACATATAAAGGGAGACCTATAAGACTCGTGACTGATCTCTCTTTTGAAACTTGGCAGTCCAGAAAGGATTGGCACGAGATTTTCAGTGTGCTAGACAGCAAAAATATGCAGCCGAGAATCCTTTATCCAGCAAGTCTGTCATTTAGAATAGAAGGAGAGATAAAGGTCTTCCCAAACAAACAAAAACTGAAGGAATTTGTCACCACTAAACCAGCCCTACAAGAGATCCTAAGGGGGATCCTGTGAGACAAGGTAAGGGGAACTAAGGAATCTACTCCTGAAATCATTGTTGCACTATATGCTAACTAATTTGGATGTAAATTTTAAAAAATAAAAAATAAAATTTTAAAAAAATGGAAGAAAAAAACCCAACAAATACCTATCAATCAGTGGTAGGATAGATATATAAATTGTGCACAGTAATGAAAATGAACAAACTGGAACCACAGGCAACTATAGAAATGAATCCAGCAAGGTTGAATGAGAGAAACTCAACATAATAGTATATAAAGTTGTGTGGTTCTCTTTCTATGAAGTTCAAAAACAGACAAAACAAGTTTATTGTGTTACAGTTCAAAGTGATTGTGACCCTTGAGAGAAGGTGAGTGACCGGGATGGGCACAAGGGGACTTCTGTGGGTCTGACCATGTTCTAGTTCTTTATCTGAAAGCTTGTTACGTAGATGTGTTCAATTTGTGAAAATTAATTGAACTGTCCACTTTTTATGTGTGCACATTCCATATATACACTTCTGACCATGTTCTAGTTCTTTATCTGAAAGCTTGTTACGTAGATGTGTTCAATTTGTGAAAATTAATTGAACTGTCCACTTTTTATGTGTGCACATTCCATATATACACTTCAATAAAATTTACGTTGCAAAAAAAAAATCCAAAATGAAACATAAAAAGCCATGAATCAGTACCTGATACTGCTCTGGTTTAAAAAGAAAAAAGGGCTGTGCTAACAAACTGTTACCATAATGAAATTTTAGTTATTTAATGACTTCTTCCAGAAAGCGTGGGGCCTTGATCTTGGAAAGTGGGAATAGGATAAGTGGAGATACTTTTCCTTTTAAGCATAGAAAAACACTGCTTTCCCCAAGTAAGTTACACCGTTGAATTCTGGAACACTCTTCTCATTTGGACATCAGAGGTCAGAGCTGTGGTAACTGATCTTTTATTTTGGTTATTAATAATATTAGAATACCGTCAAATCTCAAGCCTGGTTCTAGGTTGTTTTTATTTGATTTCTGCAATGACTCATCACCTGAGTGCAGTGATCTCTCTGGGAACCCTAAATTATTCCTCTGCATGAAGCACAAAGAAAGATCTAAGTGGCTTCCCTGCCCTGCCCTGGCCCTCTCTGTAAAATCTTTGCCACCAATAAAGTGTCATCATTTTATTAAGAAAGGCAGTGGGTCATTTCATCCTAGATCTATGGTATGTCTCAGGCTAGAGAAAAATCCCAAGTTCTCTAAAGAAAAATTCCAACTCCGTTTACTCGCCAAGACTTGTCAGTAGATTCCTGGATTCCTTACAAGAATTTTGGTTCTTCATTTTAATTTATGCTCTTCTTTTAAACATAGATTATCTCTTGTCCTGTTGTTTGTCAAGATTCCTACATTTTTCATTTTAACCTCATTTTCTGCATCGTAGGCTTCCATTCTGAGATGGAGATAAATCACGCTGTCCCAGCCTGTTTGTAGTGTATTAATCATCCAGTTCTCTTCAATGGGCTCTTCATCTGGTTGCCTGTTTTACATCTGTTCATTCTTTTCTCATACAAGATGCACAGACTACTCCTATTTTCTATTTCCCTTTAAAATCTGTTATAAAATAGTGTATTTTTCTCCACAACATTTCCATTGATTGAAGACACCATAAACTATTTTAATTAGAAGGACTCCATAATTTCTATTTAATTATTTCTTTGCATGTTGTAGTATTTCATCTCTTCCCAAACCCCTCAAGGAAAGCAGCACCCGCAGTGACCTCTTGATCTGACTTTCTGGAACTTTCCTTCTCTGAGAACAGGCAGGTCTCAAATTTCCTCAGGGCAGAGATTACCTCATTTCATTTATCAGCTAATCCCCAGGTAAATCTAGGGATTCTTTTGTTATGGTAGCATATAGACAGAAATTGATTTGCAAGGCAACCCACCCCCCCACCCCCCAAACCAAAACAAAAAACCAACCAAAAACCAAAAACCAAACAAAACAAAAAACCCTTGTATAGTCTTAAAACAGTATATTAGGAGAAACTTTTTGTTCAAAAATGTGTATCTTTTCTGAAGACTCAGTTATTTCTGAAGTGAACATAAACTATAATTTTTACTTTAAAATTAGAATTAAGCTAGAAACTATTATTAAAGTCATAGAGAAATTCTGCTACTGCCTGTTACATTACTTTAGTCATATCATAATAATCATGACCTCATTGATATAATCTAATATTCCTTTGCATTTTGGGTTATGTTTTGACAGTGGCTTTTATTTGTATTTTCTAAAAGATAAGAGATTGTTGTGTTCTCCCACCCCCACCCCAGGCAAACGTTTGAAGGCTATTATTGGTATGTTTCAAGACTAAGGTTTCTATTGTCATTGAAATAAACAGTAACATTATAAGACACACTTGTGAGTATTCTCAAACTCTGTATCTACAATTTGTACATCTGGGATTTCTTGGGGAGCTTAATTTTCTGTTCTTTCCATTTCCCTGGTTCTCCAGCTTTTCTTTTAAATGTCAGTGTTCCTAGGGATCCATCCTTGGACCTTTTCCTTCTGTTATACACTCTCCTTGTGCCTACAGTTATCACCACCACCCACACCCCCTGACTCCCACATCTCCATATCTACTTATAAGCCTCCAACTGATGGTTAGTCCTGGAAGATGCTTCCCATTGGATCTCAATACCTGGGAATGGGTGGTTCTCTGGACTCACTTACTTGCTTTTAACCTAGGGTCTCAATGAAATATATGCTTAATTGTACTTCCCTCTACTTTGCAACTGGGAGGTTCAGGGCAGAGTTGGTGGCCTATCTATAGTTGTTGTTTAGGGTCTGTCTGTTGACTTTTGTGTATTAACCTCACCTCTCTCTTAATTCTTTTCGCCTGAGTTTTTCATCCATTTATTTATTTTTATCCTGCTATAATGTATGTATTTATATAGCTTTGTTTCGGGATAGTCAGTGTATGAATATTAAGTAATATGATATGTTATAGTAGATAACACATATGTTTATATCGCATATATATATATATATATATACCCTTTCTGAATATCTCCATCCTGATGATCCATGTGGGCATACCTTTATTTCAACATGCTGGAAATGTATCCCTTTCCTAAAATTACTTGCCATGATCTAGTCCAACTAGTCTCCCAAACTAGTAGTAACCTTACTCTGACTCCTTTCTCCCTTTCCCACCATCACATCTAATTAGTTATTAAATCATCCCAATTTATTGTTGGCTTTCCTCTCCATCCCCATTGTCACTGTCCCAAGTGGATTATTGTAACAGTCTTTTGCCACTCCACTTAATTCTGTGTTCTGCTTCCAGAACAACCTTCCCAAATATATATCAGATCTTGTTAGTGCCCTAGTTAAAACTTTCCCTATCTCCCCATTGCCTATGCAATAAGTGCCAAAAAACTTAGTGTGATGAACAAGGCTCTTGATGGTTTGAACAGTGAACTCTTTTCTCTGATGGGAGCTTATTCTCCCTTCTGGGGGTCCACCACTTTCCTGAGTTGCCATTTGTTCCAGGTTGAATTTCCTTGGAAGCAGACTCTGAGACAGAGGTTGGAGTCCAAGAGTTTACACAGGGCGTGGTCTTGGCATCACCACCTCTAGATGAGAAGGGAAGAAAGCAGAAAGGGGCTGAGAGAGAAGTTGGGCTGTGACAAGTGGTATGTTGGAACTTGTGTGCTTGGAAATTGGCAAATGTTATAAATCAGGGCTTCCCCCTTCTCCAGAGAGCCCAGTTTAGCAGCTAACCTCTGACTGCAATGCAGTCTCAGTCAAGGCTTCCTTGGCTAAATCCACAAAGTGTGGATTGATGTGAGGGATGTGAGGGAGCTGGACATCTATAGCCCTGTGTCATCAGTCATGGGATGTGGACTTCCCCTGGAAGGGGACATGACCTTAGGCAAACCCTCTTCAGCTGAGGCAATTCCAAAAGAGGGCTGGCAGCTAAAGGCTGTCTGCAGGCTCCCCCCACCCCCAGAAACGGGGAAGGCAAGTCCTTCAAAAGAAGCTTGCATCGGGTTCCAAATGGCTTCCTGTTTGCAGCATTCTGGGCACTACTGGCTTTGCTGGGGTGGAAGCCACATGGCAGAGCAAGGCTCAAGTGTGAGATTGGCCTCGGGCTCTCATAGCCTGGCAGCTGTAACTGGTAAAGGAGTTTTTGACAAAGTCAGATGGCATCCCTGGTCTTCTCTCCATCCCTTGAACTAAGAATTTAAGAATTATGGATTGTCACTCTCCTTTAGCAAGCTGTCCACCCCAACGTCCCTTAATTCATCCACTTTTTCATGCTCTTTTATGATGGTGGTTCTCAACTGGGGACGATTTTGCCCCTGAAGGGACATTTGGCAATGTCAGGAGACATTTTTATTTGTCACAGCTGTGGGAATGGGTACTACTGGCATCTTGTGGGGAGAGTCAGTATGCTCCCAAACACCCTACAATGCACACACAGGACAGCCCTCACAACAAAGAATGATCCAGCCCCAAATGTCAATAGTGCTGAAGCTGAGAAACTGATCTATGGCAATACCACTCAATGGGCACTTCATGAGTGCCCCCTCATGACCCTGGGGGAACTGGGGAAATGCATTGTTTCACCTCTGCAGTTTCTGAGACATCACAGTTGCCCAGCACCCCCTCCCCAATCTTTCAATCATGGCTGAATTGTTATTGCCTTTTACCTTGACCAGGCCAAGTAATCAATCTCAGATTCAACCCTATTTCTCTGGGAATCTATTGCCTGCAGCTCTTCCCTTGTCGGTTAGGATGCTGTTGCAAGAAACATAAACCAACTCACCTTGACTTAAATAGAAAAGAAATTTATTGGGAGAATATGGGGTAACTCACAGAAGCACCAAGGGGGCTGGATTCTGGTATCCCCATTGAAATCAGGTAGCCCAATTCATCTGTATCCTAGCCACCTAAAATTATACTACAAAGTCGTTCCAGTGAGGACACTTCCACTGTCTCCCTGAACATCGACTTGCACAGAGTGTGAATTGGACAGAACGCTGCGACCCTGGTGTCAGGCCACTGCAGCCCCTCAGCCCCTCCACACTGGGTGCCCCTAATACTCCTCTTGCTGATGCTGGAGAAAATACCCTACTGTTCCTGCTTCTCTGTGTCCCCTGTCAAAATCTGGGGCAGGTGTCTGCAAATGACGCTGTGAGAGTGATGATCTGGCAGTTTTAGCTGGGATGCTGGGAGGTGGCCTTCACCTGTGACCTGAACTTGTAAGGAGGGGAGTTCCCCAGACATGAAAAGTGTTTAGGCGCTAGAGAGCAAAACAGTGATAACTTACAGGTGAAAATGGTGTTAATTCCTCCTGACATTTGTGTACACTTCCGGCCATTTTGTTGGGAACATCTCCAATAGTGAAAGCTTACATGTATATAGGTCTATTTTTGCCAATGTATCATCTCAGGTTAATTTATGGGTTTCTGACCCTGTCATAACTGCTCTTCATTACACACACACACACACACACACACACACACACCCCTTGGTGTGATAGCCAAATTCCTCAGTATAAAAATAGGTATGTCTCCTAAAGATCTTACCTTTATTATTCAAATCCATTTCAACATATGTTAGCGGTGCCAAAACAAACAACACTGAAAATAGTTTCCTAATGAGATAAAAGTAGACGGCATGACTTTTCATTTCTGTCATTGATTGTGTGCTTTTCTCTTTTATGAAAGATAAATCCATATGTAAAGCTACATCAAGGCAGAAAAACAAAGAGACTCTTTTAAAAAGTTCTTAGTTTTAGTGTAACATTTTTTTTCTCATTGTCCCTTGATGAATATTTCCACTCACCTTTTCTGACAACATCTGAGATGAAATGTTTTGTGCTTCAGAGATGAGCCAGTGATACCCTGACAGGGCTCTGCAAGAGTTTCTTGTTAGCCTGTCTTATAAAGTACCAGCATTGTCTAGAAGGCTCAGAAATTGCCAGTATGGTAGTTCCTTTTTTTAAAGGTGAGTTTAATGAGGCCTTCTGAAGGAACGATCCACCAGCAGGTCCACGTTGACTTTCACGTGAAGATAAGTGACAGCCAATTTGCCTGTCACTGTTAGAGATGTTTGGCTGTGTTGGTAAGAACCCATTTTTATAGGTTAACATACCCAAACACAGGATTGCTTTTTCGGTATTGCTCAAGGTGTCTTACCATACTGCTGTCTATCATCTGTCCAGTTTTATAGTTGGAGAAACTGACTCGTAGGAAAAGCAGACCACAGACTCAGAATTAAAGGTCGAAAGTTAAAAAACAGTGATCAAATAAAAAAACCCAGTGCTTTTCCATTTATAAAGACCAGTGCGGGATGGAAGAAGGGGAATCCCTATCAGTCAGAAGCTGGAGATCACAAGCCCCAGTTTAACTCATCAGAAGAGCAAACTTTCTTCAACTTCTTTTTAAATAAACTTATTTTAGAATAGACTTAGGTTTATAGAAAAGTTGCAAAGATAATATAGAGAGTTCCTATATACCCCACACCTGGTTTCCCTTAATGTTAACATCTTATGATAGTATGGTATATTTATCAGAATTAGTGAGCCAATGTGATATACCATTATTAATGAAAACCAATATATTTTATTCAAATTTCCTTAGTTTTTTAAAAATTGAGATATAATTGACACATAAGATTATATTAAGTTCAGGTGTACAGCATAATGATTTGATATTTGTATATATTGTGAAATGATTGCCATAATAAGTCTAGTTAATATTATTAACACACATAGATACAGATTTTTTTCTTGTGATGAGAACTTTTAAGATCTACTCTTTTAGCAACTTTCACATATACAATACAGTCTCATTAACCATGGTCATTATGCTGTACAAGACATGCCCATGACAATTATTTTATAAGCAGAAGTTTGTATGTACATTTTGACCAGTTTCACCCATTTCTCCCACCCTTTCCACCCCTGCCTCTGGTGACCATCAATCTGTTTTCTTATATCTATAAATTTGGCATTTTTGTTTTTGTTTTTGTTTTAGTTTCTACATATGGGTGAGATCAGATGGTATTTGCCTTTCTTTGATTTATTTCACTTAGCGTAATGCCCTCCATCTCTGTGGTCACAAATGGCAGGATTTTCTTCTGTCTTAAGGGCTGACTGATATTCCATTGTGTATGGGTGTGCATATGTATGTATATATGTATGTATATATACATGTACATTTCATGTCTGTCTACTCTTCCTACAAGCGAGTTTTTCCATCCATAAAACTGGAGTGATGATGTATGGCAGTGTGGAAAGATACCTTGAGCAGTAACGGAAAAACAATCCTGTGTGTGTATACATACACCACATTTTCTGTATGCATCCATACTTAGGTAGCTTCTATGTCTTGGCTATTGTAAATAATTCTGCAGTAAACATGGGGGAACATAGATATTTTGGTGTTTTCATTGCCTTCAGACAAATACTCAGAAGTGAAATTTCTGGATCATATGGTAGTTCTGTTATTGATTTTTTAGTTTGATCTAGTCCCACTGTTTTATTTTTGCTTTTGTTGCCTTTGCTTTTGGTTACAAATCCAAAAAGTCACTGCCAAGAATGTCAAGGAGCTTACTGCCTCTGCTTTCTTCTAGGAGTTTTATGGTTTCAGGTCTTAATTTTTGTGTATGGTATAAAAAAGTGGTCTAGTTTAATTCTTTTGTATGTGGCAGTCCAGTTTTCCCAATACAGTAGTATATTCTTGGCTCCTTTGTTATAAATTAATTGACCATAGGTATGTGGGCTTATTTCTGGGCTCTCTATTTTGTTTCACTGATCCACTTGTCTGGTTTTAGGCCAATACCATACTGTTTTTATTACTATAACCTTGTAAGATAGTTTGAAATCATGATGCCTCTAGCTTTGTTCTTTTTTTTTTTTTTCCCCAAGATTTTTCAAGATCATATTCAGGGTCTTTTGTAGTTTCATACAAATTTTAGGATTATACATTCTATTTCTGTGAAAAATGCCATTGGGACTTTGATAGAAATTGCACTATATTTGTACATTGCTTTGGGTGGTATGGACATTTTAACATATTCATTCTTCTAATTCATAAGCATAGATTTTCTTTCTATTTATTTGTGTCTTTTTCAGTTTCTTTCATTAAAGTCTTATAGTTTTCAGTGTATAGAGGTCTTTCACCTCTTTGGTTAAATATGTACCTAGTTATTTTATTCATTTTGATTCAGTTGTAAGTGGGATTGTTTTCTTAATTTCTCTTTCTAATATTTTGTTATTAATGTATAAATACAACAGAGTTTTATATATTGATTTTGTATCCTGCAACTTTAATGAATTCATTTATTAGTTCTAATAGTTTTTTGGTGGAATCTTTAGAGTTTTTATATATATATAATATCCTGTGACCTGCAAATAGTGACAGGTATTTTAAAAAAACCTTATTTTTAAGTTTATTTATTTTTGACAGAGACAGAGTGTGAGCATGAGTTGGGGAGGGGCCGAGAGAGAGGGAAACACAGAATCCGAAGCAGGCTCCAGGCTCCAAGCTGTCAGCACAGAGCCTGACACGGGCCTCGAACTCACGAACTGTGAGATCATGACCTGAGCTGAAGTCAGACACATAACGGACTGAGTCACCCAGGCGCCCCGACAGTTTTTTTTTTTTAATGTTTATTTATTTTTGAGAGAGAGAGAGACAGAGTGTAAGCAGGGGGAGGGGCAGAGAGAGCGAGGGAGACACAGAATCCGAAGCAGGCTCCAGGTTCTGAGCCATCAGCACAGAGCCAGAGGCAGGGCTTGAACTCACGAACCATGAGATCATGACCTGAGCCAAAGTCAGGTGTTTAACCGACTGAGCCACCCAGATGCCCCAAATAGTGACAGTTTTACTTCTTCCTTTCTGATTAGGGTAAATTTTGTTTCTTTCTCTTGCCTACTTGCTCTTGGTAAAGCTTCCAATAGTATGTTGAATAAAAGTGGCAACAGTAGGCATTCTTGTCTTGTTCCTTTTCTAAGCTAAAAGCTTTTCATTGTTGAGTATAATGTTAGGCATGGGCTTGTCACATATAGCCTTTATTTTGTTGAGGTACTTTATTTTGTTGAGGTTTCCTCTATACCCATTTTGTTGAGGGTTTTATCACAAATGGATGTTGAGTTTTATGAAATTCTTTTTCTATATTTATGATTTTTACCTTTCATTTTGTTAATGTGATGTAGCACGTTGATTGATTTGCAAATGGTGAACCATCCTTACATCACTGGAATAAATCCCACTTAATCATGGTGTATGATTTCATTCTAGGTCATTGGATAGGTTCCTTGTTAAAGTTGCACAAAAAGAAAAAGGTTCCGTTGAGCCAATAGATAGCAGTGATTGTGCCAGTGATAGCGAAAGTCATCCTACACAATAAACCTCCTCTCATCTCCCTCACACCAGCCACAAGGGTTTTCAAAGGTAAGTGCAGGTTTATTTTTCTTTATATTTTGTATTTTCTTTATTATTTTATGTTATATTACAGTATTTTAATCATTTTTATATAAATATTTTTGAGTTGTGGAATGAATCATCCGAGTTTCTATGATTTCTTATGGGGAAGTTTGCTTTGATATACAAGTGCTTTGCATTACAAGCTTGTTTCTGTAATGAATTATGTTAGCAAACCAAGGTTTTGCTGTATTTGGAGAATCCATAGTGCAGATCCGATTGCACCATAGTTGCTAAGAATCAGGTGTGCTGCATGCAGAAATGAATGGCCTCTGCCCTTCCCTTTCCCTGTATCTGCGCTTTTCTCTCCCATGTCCTCGCACAGCTCCTGCCTTACTCTTAGGTCTGTCCTCACAGAGCCCTCTCATGATCACCAGACCTGAAATGGCCCCTGCTTTCCTCTATACCCGACCCTGGTTTAGGTTTCTTCAAAACATTTATTCATTTATCACATTATAAAAATATGTGTTTTTTAAAATTTTAATTGTCTGCTGCTGCCTCCCTGACCTCTGTGCTACAACATATGAGCCCAGTGGGAGCCAGGAATCTATCTGCTTTGCTCACCACATTATCATTGAGTCGCTGCTTACTCAATTAAAATGCCTTGCTTCATTTTTGCAATATATAGCACTAGTGATTTGATAGCACAAACTACTTTTCAACTTTATTTTCATGAGAAGAAATTCAAGAAGGCTATATTCTAGCTCATGTTTTTGTACTAATTTTTTTGTTTGAGAGTTCTTTTTGTATCTAAGTATATTTTCTTTTCAAGATTTTTTAAAGTTTATTTATTGAGAGAGAGAGAGAGAGAGGAAGGGACAGAGGGAGAGGGAGAGAGAGAATCCTGAGCAGGCTTTGTGGTGACAGCCCAGAGCCAGACACGGGGCTTGATCCCATGAACCTCGAGATCATGGCCTGAGCAGAAATCAAGAGTTGGACACTTAACCCACTCTTGGTTTAGATAGTTACATACAGGTGCACCTGTTATCTAACTATATTTTAAACATTGTACTAATTGACAAATATAGAAGACATATATCAGAGTTTCTCAGAGATTGGGATTTGGAATGTTTTCTTCCTCATGTTTTTTTCTCTATTTTTTGTTTAAGAATTTTTTATTTTTAAGTAATCTCTACCCCTAACATGGGACTCAAATTTACAATGCTGAGATTAGGAGTCACATGCTCTACTGACTGAGCCAGCCAGGTGCCCCTGTTTTATTTCTTGTTTTGTTTTATGTTTCAAATATTTATTTAGACCTTCAAACATTGTACATGATCTAAAATATTTGATTTTAATATTTTAAATATTAAATATTCAATTTTAACTTTATAGTAATTATATAAAAAACCCACTGTTCCTAAGGAGCCAGCTTGCAAAGGGCAGGGAATAAAAAGCCAGAAGGTGATATTAAGATGGTGCCCTATTGACCATATTCAAAAAGGAATGAAAATTGCTTAAATATAAAAGAAATCTTATCTGAGAGGAAAATAAAGAATGACTTTTCTAAAAAGGAGACATGTTTAAACCATGTCTACCGTAATAGTGGAGATGTAATACTGACCCTGATAATCATACCATGTTCATTCTTTACCAAATTCTTTAGGCTTTTAAATGTCATTTTCTTGTATTACTTTAACCAAAATCATGGTCAGTCCACCATCTGGACATTTTCATAGTGATGACACTTGGATGCATCTAATCAAAATTCAGCAACTAACTGTTAATAAAGTAGAAATAAAGCCGCTCCACTGCTCATGCTCTTTCTGCCTCTCTCTCTCTCAAAAATAAACATTAAAATTAAAAAAAATTTTTTCAAATGTTTATTTATTTTTGAGAGAGAGACAGAACATGAGTGGCGGAGGGGCAGAGAGAGAGGGAAACACAGAATCCAAAGCAGGCTCCAGGCTCTGAGCTGTCAGCACAGAGCCCGATGCACGGCTTGAACTCACGAATCGTGAGATCATGACCTGAGCCAAAGTAAGACATTTAACGACTGAGCCACCCAGGTGCCCCAAACATTAAACATTTTTAAAATAACTGGTTTATTCTTTTTTAAAAAGTTTTTATTTTAATCACCCAGTACTCATCATGACAAGTGTGCTCCTTAATCCCCATCACGTATTTCACCCATCACCCACTCACCTTCCTTCTGGTAACCATCAATTTGTTTTCTGTAGTTGAGTCTCTTTCTTGATTCATCTCCCTCTTTTTTTTCTCTTTGCTCCTTTGTTTCATTTCTTAAATTCTTGATTCATCTCCCTCTTTTTTTTCTCTTTGCTCCTTTGTTTCATTTCTTAAATTCCACATATGTGTGAAATCATATGGCATCTGTCTTTGTCTGATTGACTTATTTCACTTAGCATTAATATTCTCTAGCTCTCTCCATGTTGTTGCAAATGGCAAGATTTCATTCTTTTATATACATATATATCACATCTTCTTGATCCATTCATCAATCAGTGGACTCTTGGGCTACTTCCATATCTTGGCTATTGTAAATAATAGGGGTGCATATAAATATAGGGGTGCATGTATCCCTTTTAATTACTGTTTCTATATTCCTTAGGTAAATACCCAGTAGTGTGATCGTTGGATCCTGGGGTAGTTCTATTTTTAACTTTTTGAAGAACCCCTGTACTATTTTCCAGAGTGGCTGCACCAGTTTACATTCCTACCAACAGTGTAAGAGGATTCCTTTTTCTCTACATCTCCACCAACACTTGTCTTTCTGGGTTTGATTTTAGGCATTCTGAGAGGTGTGAGGGGATATCTCATGGTGTTTTGATTTGCATTTCCCTGGCGATGAATGATGTTGAGCATCTTTTCATGTGTCTGTTGGCCACCTGTATGTCTTTTTTGGAGAAATGTCTGTTCATGTCTTCTGCTCATTTTTTAATTGGATTATTTGGTTTTTTGGGTGTTGTTTTATAAGTACTTTGGGTATTTTGGATACTAACCCTTTATTGGATATGTCATTTGCAAATATCTTCTCCCATTCCATAGGCTGCCTTTTAGTTTTGTTGATTGTTTCCTTTGCTGTGCAGAAGGTTTTTATTCTGATGTAGTTCCAATAGTTTATTTTTGCTTTTGTTTCCCTTACCTCAGGGGATCTAGCCTAGAAAAAAGTTGCTATGGCCAATGTCAGCAAAATTACCGTCTGTGCTTTCTGCTAGGATTTTTATGGTTTCACATGTCACATTTAGGTCTTTAATACATTTTGAGTTTATTTTTGTGTATGATATAAGACAGTGGTCCAGTTTCATTCTTTTGCTTGTAGCTCTCAAGTTTTCCCAACTTCATTTGTTGAAATGAATGTCTTTTTGGAATTTCCATTGGATACTCTTTCCTGCTTCATTGAAGATCAGGTGACCATAGAGTTGAGGGTCCATTTCTGTGTCCTCTACTCTATTCCATTGATTTATGTGTCTAATTTTGTGCTAGTATCATACTGTTTTGATTGCTACAACTTTGTAATATAACTTGAATTGTGATGCCTTAACTTAGCTTTTCTTTTTCAAGATTGCTTTGGCTATTCAGGGTCTTTTGTAGTTCCATACAAATTTTAACATTTTAAAAAAGACTTTGTTTTAAAGTAATTTCTATACCCAACATGGGGCTCAGACTCGCAACCCTAAGATCAAGGCCCAACTGAGCCAGACAGGCACCGCCATGCAAATTTTAGGATTGTTTCTTCCAGTTCTGTGAAATATGCTGTTGCTGTTTTGATAGGGATTGCATTACATGGGTAGATTGCTTGGGGGGGTATAGACATTTAAACAAAATTTGTTCTTCCAATCCATGAGCATGGAGTATCTTTCCATTTCTTTGGGTTGTCTTCAATTTCTTTCATCAGTGTTTTAGAGTTTTCAGAGTATGGGTCTTTCATCTCTTTGGTTAGGTTTATTCCTAGGTATCTTATTATTTTTGGTACAACTGTAAATGGGATTCTTTTCTTAATTTCTCATACAGATGTTTCATTATTGGTATATAGAAATGCAACAGATTTATGTGCATTGATTTTGTATCCTGATACTTTACTGAATTCATTTATCCGTTCTAGCCATTTTTTGATGAAGTCTTTTGGGTTTTCTCTATACATGGTATCATGTCATTTGCAAATAGTGGAAGTTTTAGTTCTTCCTTACTGATTTGGATACCTTTTATTTCCTTTTGTTGTCTGTTTGCTGTGCCTAGGACTTCTAATACTATGTTGAAAAGAAGTGGTGAGAGTAGACACCCTTGTCTTGTTCCTGACCTTAGGGGAAAGGCTCTCAGTTTTTCCCCATTGACGATGATGTTAGTTGTGGATTTTTCATATTCATTGGTTTATTCTTATCTGCTAAGAAATAATAGAGAGATGTGACAAGTTTAATAATTTCAATGTAGTATGAAATCTACAATGTATATTTAAATGTTCATTTTTTTTTTAATTTTTTTTTTCAACGTTTATTTATTTTTTTGGGACAGAGAGAGACAGAGCATGAACGGGGGAGGGGCAGAGAGAGAGGGAGACACAGAATCAGAAACAGGCTCCAGGCTCTGAGCCGTCAGCCCAGAGCCCGACGCGGGGCTCGAACTCACGGACCGCGAGATCGTGACCTGGCTGAAGTCGGACGCTTAACCGACTGCGCCACCCAGGCGCCCTATTTAAATGTTCATTAAAGGAGCATGGCATATTGGTGAGTGCTGATTTCCATTTCATCTCTTTGGTTGGTTATCATTACAAATAATAACTTATTGGACATAAGTTATTTTTCTTATTACAGCTAGGAATTGGAATTACATGAACAGAATAGGAATAATAAGGGGGAAAGTTGATAGGAAAAAACTCAAATGAGATTAATTTATACTGTGAATCTCATAGTAAGAAATAAAGAATAAAACAAACTGGGTATTTCTGAGAAGTCTTAGAAATCACAGTCCATGCAGGCTGGTTCTGTTGCTGCCTGTTAATAAGCTGGCACTTTCTGAACTCAGATTGAGAAAGTCATTATTTTTCTTTGTTGGTTGTAATTCTGCTGATGCTGGTACTCTTATTATAGCAGTCCTGTAACTCAGTTGGCTAGGATTGATTTGTAGACTCTGGGTCTTTATTGATAACCTTTACTGACCTTGTCAGATTCACAGATCCTCATTATGACCAAAGTCCAAAGTGCTTCATGAAACAAAATGTTTTGGCACAAGCTTGTGATTCTGTGAACACTGGCCTGAATAGAGTTGCCCTGCAATGAGAGACCATTGCTACCTAAACCAACAATTTTCCTTGAAAACCCAGCGTAAAATGTGCACATATATGTATTTGTTTCTTCTCCAGCAGGGCACATCTCGCTCCCTATTCCTGCATTCTCTGTACTCCAAGGAAATTAAAGCATGCCTTGAATTCTGATAATGACTGCATCAACACACACAAAAAATGCTAAATTGTATCCATCTCAGTGTTGACACAGATTGAGGTCTTTTATAGCTTTTACAGCAAAATTGAATTCCTGCATAAAAAAAATTGTTTCATGCAATAAACCTTTTACCTTTTACCTTTGGTTACTTCTCATTGAATTTAGAGAATTATGTTTTGAGAATATGAATGTGTTAGTGAAGAAAATAATGTTTTGAAACCCAGAGGAGCATCTTTTTATTGGTATTCATAAAAATCAAGTTCTTATTTCCTGGAAGAGGAAAGCAAATGATGACATTCCCTGCAGTAACTTCATCAAATTAGTTCATAAATTTCCCTGAGTATCCACCCACAGTGTGTAGAAGCCTACTTTACATGCTCTGGAGCATTAGGAGAAAAATACTGGAGGAGGTGTTTTGCCCCCAAGGATTGTAATTTTCCTTAATATTAAATGAGAAACATATAAGAACACAATGTTTGTGTGTACATACACACATATCTACGCTATCTATTTTCATCATCATCATCATCATCATCATTATTGAACTTCTGCAGCTAAATACAGAGATTATAACCAGGGGTGCTGGTTGTGTTTAGGACAAAGGGGAAGAACTGGGTTGGAAAGTGCAGTTAACATAATTTTTAAAAGTCTCTGCTACTGGGGCGCCTGGGTGGTGCAGTCGGTTAAGCGTCCGACTTCAGCCAGGTCACGATCTCGCGGTCCGTGAGTTCGAGCCCCGCATCAGGCTCTGGGCTAATGGCTCGGAGCCTGGAGCCTGTTTCCGATTCTGTGTCTCCCTCTCTCTCTGCCCCTCCCCCGTTCATGCTCTGTCTCTCTCTGTCCCACAAATAAAAAAAAAAAAAAAAAAAAAAAGTCTCTGCTACTATTGTCATAGTCCTCTACTTCTTCCTTTTCAAGGCAATGCCTTAGTTTGACCATGTATCAGACTTTAAATAGACATAGGCGACTCTCCTACAGCAAGAGTAGAGAAAGAACTTGCAGCAGGAGAGTAACAAAGGACCCACTCAGACCTTCAGTGTTCCCCTTTTTATTTTACGAAGGACTGTAGTCTGGAGTTGACACTGGCAGAAGAATTTGTGATGTCTTTTAGTGTACCCACTATTTTTTTCCCAAGGTGTCTTACTAGTTGGGACTTAAAGACCAAGCTGATATCTCAACGAGGACCTCTGACACTTAGTGCAGAAGCCACTCTTGTTTTATAGAGCTGTCCACCAGGATACTTGTAGCTCTCCCCTGCCACCTAGACTTTCTTAGGAACATCCCAGGATACCAGTACATTTTTACAAACCTGGAGCCTTGAAAAAAAATAAGACCTTGAAAAATCTTTTCCTTCCAGTAGGCTTCTTGTCTCCTTATAAAAGTAACCACCCATTTAAAAAAAAACTTCAAGCTCTACATAGTAATAGCAGTGGAGGTGTGTGTGATGCCTTCAGATTCACCAAGACCTTACTAAACCAGAGGCATGTTAAACCTGCCCATCTACATCCTCTTCACCTCATACAAGACGTATAACTTAGGGCAGCTTAGGATCAAATTTAAAGCTGTCTGCTAAGTATTTTATCTGAAAATATTATGCAAAGTAATCACTTTTATGTATATATAGCCACATTTAACATCAAAACACTTTTTCAATTTTTGTTTAATCTCTCAAATACCTAAGTAAAATTGACAACTGAGGAAAGGTCTCATGTTTACCGTATGGTTTTGCCTACATCCTAGTCCATTGTCAATGTATTTAAGTTTGAAAAGGATGGAAGTGCTAATTGGCTTGCAAAAATTACAAAACAAGTGCTTTAGAAACTCATGGGAGGAATAAAAACTTCTGTTTGGAAAATATTCAAGGAAAACTTGATGGAAGAAAGTTTATTTTGAATTTTGCCATCACCTTGTGGACATATCTTTGATCTGTGCAATGCTTCTCCCTTCCCAGCCCTTCTGTATCCATTTCAAGATGGCAGTTTGTGTGGAATTTTCAACAATGGTCAAAGGATGGATATAATGAAAGGTGTGGTGTTGAAAAAGTGCAGGTTGGGGATGCCTGGTTGGCTCAGTTGGTTAAGCATCCAACTCGTGATCTTGGTTCAGGTCATGATCTCACAGCTCATGGGTTTGAGCCCCATGTAGGGCTCTGTGCTGATGGTGATGGCACAGAGCCTGCTTGGGATTCTGTCTTTCCTTCTTGGCCCCTCCTTGATTGTGCTCTCTCTCTCTCTCTCCCTCAAAATTAATAAAGTTAAAAAAAAGTTTAGGTTGTATTTGTAGAAAGGATAGGATGTTTTAGCTGAAATATGTCAGGTTTATGGTGTCAGGTTAAAGGAGGGGTGACACTCAAGTATGAAGAGCACAGGTGATAAGACCTTTCAGATCGTACAAGTCTTTGGGAGAAGAAAGACCCTTTCTCCCACCACAAAAAGCAGACTGCAGACTTCTCTGCCTGCTTCCATTAGGGTTTTTAATTTTTTAATCGTTTTAACGTTTATTTATTTTTGAGACAGAGAGAGAGTGTGAGCAGGAAAGAGGCAGAGAGAGAGAGGGAGACACAGAATCCGAAGCCCGCTCCAGGCTCCAAGCCATTAGCACAGAGCCTGATGTGAGACTTGAGCTCACAAACCGTGAGATCATGACCTGAGCTGAAGTTGGATGCCCAACTGACTGAGCCGCCCAGGCACCCCTTTAATTTTTTTTTCAGAGAGCGAGGATATCATTGTAAGTCTGTGGATTGTTAAAAAACATAGTATCATCAGCCACTGATAGGTATAAAATATCTCATTATTTTATAAGAGATTGCAAAATGGTGATATTCTAGTTCTATCATGTCTTTGTCATGTATTAACTTACAGAATGCCAATTTTATTTTTTTCTCCTTCATCCATTTGGTCACCCTATGAATTAACTAAGTTCCCTAGAAACCAAAGTTTGAGGCAAAGTTTGCATGCTAAAGTTTTATTGGCAGATGCAATTCAAGGACAGCATGAGTGAAAGAAAAAGGGAAGCGAGGCAAGGAAGGAGGAAAAGCAAATGCAAAGAGGCATGTTACTGAGCTAGTCTAGCCTCACAGGGATATACAACTGGTTGTCTGGTCACAGGACATCTTCCAGAGGTGTGAAGCATTACCTCTTGGAACAGTCCATAGGGAGGAGAGGAGGCAAATCTATTTGCTGATGATTTCCCATATCGTGTCTCTCATTGGTCAAAACTCAGAGTTCACTTCAAGAGCTGTCAATGCCCCTAACCTTGGAAGTTGAGTTATCAAACTGCCCAGGGCAGTGTTTGGGGAAGCCAGGTCCCATGCCTTAGTGTTTAACTCTATATCTGGGCCCAGAAGCAGATGGAGGAGGCAGCATCTTTATGCTCATGCTCTCAGGTTGACCCGGACACTCGGTGCCCCACAGCAAAAGATATGGCAGCCACATGCTCTGAGCCCAGCTCTTACCTCAGGGGAGGCTGAGACAGTTGCTGTGTTAGAGCAGGCAACAATGGTAGTGTGGGGATGTCCACTGAAGAAGGGCAAGGTGAGGTACAGGTGAGGCTGTGCAAATATGGGAAGGTGCATAAGCCCAGCTTTACATTCTCTGGAGTATACTTCATACAAAAACCAGTAGGATAAATGCTTGGCTTTTTCCCTTTCAGACCATCTTTTAGAATAGTGAATTGGTTCCATAGATCCTATGATTAATGAGGTAATCAATGAGGTTCTTAATTTTGTTTTCTTTTTTTTAATAAAAATTTTTAAGTTTATTTATTTATTTTTGAGAAAGGGAGAGCATGGGCAGGGGAGGGGCAGAGAGAGAGGGAGAGAGAGAGAGATTGAGAAAGAGAGAGAGAGAGAATCCCAAACAGACTCTGCACTGTTCAGCATGGAGTCCCATGTAGGGCTTGAACTCACTAACCTTGAGATCATGTCCTGAGCCGAAACCAAGAGTCAGATGCTTAACCAACTGAGCCACCCAAGCATCTCTATTTTCTTTTTTTTAAGGGTGGGTATATCATTACAAATCAGTGGGTTTTTAAACTGCTTAATTGATTTATTTCAAACCATTGAAATTTATATTTCTCATAAATGCGTATTTTATAGGTGTCCAAATTGTCCCTCTTTGGCTAGTGAAAGCCACTTCAAGTTGCTTCCTGATTCTTATTGACTTGTCTCCAAAAGTCTTTGAGAGTTCTCTTGCTCTTTGGTATGACAGGATATCTTATATGCTTCCTGTCTCAGACCTGGAAATCAGCCATTTCTGCTCTGGTTCATTTTGGTGGGAATGGTATTAAGAACCCAGATCTGGGCACTGAGGGTAAAATAGGAGAATACTGAAGGTAAATCCGAGTGTTAGGAAGATTCTATTAAACATTTCAAAGAATAGAAAAAATAAATTCTCAACAGGAAAAGTAAAATTTTGACAAGTGCATATAATGGAAATGGATCTATATTTTAAATCTAGCAGAAAATTCAAATTTTTCCTTGAGCGAATTGGCAGACTCCTATTTAAAAACTCCTTAAGGAACACCTTTCATTCAAATGATCAATCAACATTATTTTGGTACCTTCTGTTTGCAAATTATTTAGGCCCTTTGAGCGCTTCTAGGTTCTTTAAAAGCGTTCACGGGTCCTGAGGATGGAAGCTGGCAAACAGCCAGGAATCGGTATACATATGTTTTACAAAGGAAGCTTAGTTAAATATAATAGTAAGTATAAATGGGCCCGAGGAGAGTGGGGTGGAAGAGAAAATTGATTTATTTAGCAAACAGCCACTTACCTTCCATGTGGCTGGGCTCTGCCATGGAGAGTTCAAAGGTAAATTTATCTATCTATTTATTTATTTTTATTATTATTTGTATTTATTTTATTTTAATTTAATTCCAGTATAGTTAACATACAGTATTATATTAGTTTCAGGTGTACAATCTAGTGACTCAAAAATTCCACGCACCATCCAGTGCTCATCATAACAAGTGTCCTCCTTAATCCCCATCACCTATTTCCCCTGTCCCTCCCCTTGCCAACCTCCCCTCTGGTAACCATTATTTTGTTATCTAAGAGTCTGTTTCTTGGTTTGCCTCCTTTTTTATCCTTTGCTCATTTGTTTTGTTTCTCAAAGGTAAATTTAAATATAAGGTTTATCCCTCTACATAGTTCTAGATAATTTGAAAGTAAGAGAAGAAAATAATTAAAATACTGCATCCTATGACGAGATGGACCTGGGGTAAGGCTTCTGGGAGAAAGAAGCATTGAATTTGGTCTTGAAGAGTGACTCCCCAGGTAGAGAAAGGCTGTTATTCTGGCAAACAGAGCACTCAAGCTGTAGGAAAAAGCACATGTCAAGCCAAAGAAAAGGGGGAAGAGAATATCCCAAAGGAATGGCAAAACATTTTGTGCAGGGTGTGTGAAGCAGGCCTGTGAAGAGGAGGCGAGCAAGGGTGGGCAGCCTGGAGACGCCTTAAGTAGTCAGATTGACACTGGGGTCATATGTGCCGAGCCATTTGAGAAGTAGATCAGATTGAGTTCACGTGGAAAATATCATTTACGAATGTGATTCTATTATTTCCTTTGTAGATAAGATGTTGATCTTGAAACAGCTTTGGAGCTTAGATGGACAGGGCAAAGACCACCGCGTTCTGAACAAGCCAGTGGACACTGCGAGGACAGGGGTTCGGGCTGGCGGTGTGGGGAATGCAGTTGAGAGGTATGTGCTCCAGACAGCCATTAGGGTCCCAGACCTTTCTTTACTGTAGCTCTCATCTCATCCACTGTAGCTCCTCTCTTGACTTCCAGTCTTGACTCCTGAGTGACTTTTCATTAGGAACTGTCTTTTCCAGTTCCTGACTTTGCTGGTGATTTTCGAGTGGCCGAATCTTCTAGGACAAGGATCACTAGTTACTAGTGCAAGCCGTCTTTGGGTCCTGAACTCTCACCTGGTAGATCTTTGAGCTGATAAGAGTACAGACCTATAGCAGGGTTTTAAGATGGATCCCTTTGAGGATAGGAACTTTCATGCAAAGCTGAGTTTAAGGTCTGACAAATAAGGCTCTGTGGACAGTGTCACACTATTTGTATTCGGATAATCTAAGTCTCATAATAAAGACACTCCAAAATAGCATGAATTTAATGAAACAATATCAATAATAATAATAATAGTTTTTTAATGTTTATTTGTGTGTAAGAGAGAGACAGAGAGACAGAGTGCAAGTGGGGAGGGGCAGAGAGAGAGAGGGAGACACAGAATCCGAAGCAGGTTCCAGTTTCCGAGCTGTCAGCACAGAGTCCAATGCGGAGCTCGAACTCACGAACTGTGAGATCATGACCTGAGACGAAGTCGGACACTTAACCGACTGAGCCACTCAGGCACCCCACTAGTTTTTTTTTTTTAAGTTTCTTTCTCTCATCTAGTCATTTCAAAGTGAGTGTGGCAGGTCAGTATGCTAGCTTTGTTCATCTGAGGACCCAGGTTGGTTCCAAGTCATGGCTCTGCCATCTCCTGGCTGATATGCCTTCAGCTTCAGTGTGCATAGGAAGTCCCCAAGGATTTTGTTAAAATGCAGATTATATTTTAGAAGGTCTGGCGTGGGACCTGAGATTCTGCATTTCTAACAGTTCCCTGATGATGCAGTGCTACTGTTCCCTGACCTCCTTGGGGTAGCAAGACCCTCGGGCGTTATTATTGCCTACATTGTCAAAGCTGAGCCACTGCCACATCCAGGGTCTGCCCCACAGGAAAGGGAGAGACAGGGTGGCAGAGGTCCCTTTGATGACTTGGAGGTGGAGCATATCACATCTGCTCACATTCCTTGGGTGAAATCTCCGTTACATAGCCACACTTCACTGCAAGAACATCTGGGAAGTGTAATCTTGCTGGGCAGCCGTGTGCACAGCTACAATTCTATTACTTTTGAAGAATAAGGAGCAGATGTTGGCAGACAGCTCCCAGTCCCTGTCATATTACTCTATCTCAAGTTCCCTTGTGCACCTCCCAGAGACCAAGGAAGGTGAGGCGTACCCAGAGAGGTGTCCAGGACGCTTTCCAGACCTGCACTTCACAGCATTCTTTCTTTCAGCACCTTCTGGAATGCTCTGGAATTTCCTGAGTACAGAGGTGGTCTCTTTGGGAGAGAATGCATGAACAGACTTTCTTTCTACTTTCATGACTTGGAAAGTGAACAAAATGACCAGATTATACTTCAAGATCGACGTGTTTAATGCTTCCTGTTTTGGTGAGAATAAATCGATGCTTCAAACCCAGTATCACATCATCCCAGCAAAGACAGTCTTGCTGGGCTGGATCAACTGTGCCTGCAGGTTTTCCCATCCAGTGAGTGAGATAAAATAATAAACGAGTCCAGGCCGTTGGCAAGATGCACAGGCAGTCTGAGAATGAATCATAATCACAGTACATTTACAATAAAGCCCCAGTTTATATGCAGACAGACAACAGCATTAGATGGTCAAATAGCTCAAGGATGAAAATGAAAATTGAATGAAAAACTTATTGTTTATGAGGGATGATATTTGTCCTACTATTTTTATTTACCTGATTGAAAAGTGTCCAGCTTATTCACTGAAGGAAAATTTCATTTCCTGATACTCTTCTCAATACTCAAGCAAATGAAATAGAATTAACTAAAAATGGAATGATATAATCTGCTTTAGCCAAAAGGCTAGAAGGGCAAGGAATGATTGAGTAAGCACTCCATGGCTACTCTAATATGTCCCGAATAAATGAATGTGTAGGGAGAGATACTAAGCGACTCTCTGAAAAAAAAATTAAATATGTATATTATCCCCTCAAAGTACAGACCAAGGGAACAATGAGCCTTTAGTTGGATTTTCTCCCCGGCATGGTATTTCTATGCTGTCTTTCACTGAAATAAAAAAATCTCAAAATAAGAAGAAACCCTGAAATATTCCTTTTGAAATCAAATAAGGCTATTGCATGCTTGCATTAGCCCCAACAGTTGCTTCCAATTATTGTGACCAAATTGTCTCATCTGCGTTTTTTAGAGAAACAATATTTATATTTCAGGAGGAAAACTGAGAATTGAATCATTTTGTGTAGATGTTTGGGACCGCAGCAGCAGTCTAGAAGAAGAATTCTCCCTAGATTATGAGTCAAAGGATGCAGATTTAAATCCCAGCCACTTTGTTTTCAAGTAATCATGATAATGATGACAATAGCAACAAAGAAGATGCTGATGACAACGACAATAGCCGGCATCTGTAGAGCCCTTACTGAGGACATGGCACACTGTTCAAAAGCTTTCATGTTGACACATGAATTGTCCTAGAAGCTCTTTGAGGCAAGTAATATTATAATCCCCACTTTACAGATGAGAAAAAATGAGGCAGAGATGCTACTAACCGCCCCCCCCCCACCACCCGAGGTCCTATAGCTAGTATAGCAGACAATGTTCACCCAAAACCTGTTTCTTCCTCCTGGACACAAAGCCAACCTGACATTTCCCAGCCTCTTTGGCACTAAGAGCGGCCCCTGGACCAAGTACCAGCTGATGGAATAGGAGAGATGTGTGCCATTTTTAGAAGCTGGTGTGCCCCCCCCCGCCCCCCGCCATGCACCTGTCGCTGGCTAGATGAAGATGATGATGAGGCACTGGGGGGTAGCAGAGCCATGGGTGGAAGGGGTCTAAGTTCCTGAATCACTCCCATCAATCAGGAACAGCCTCCTTGGAGAATAACATAGATGAAAAACAAACCTATACTTTGTCTGAACTGTTATACTTTCAGGGGTCTACCTGTTACCATGGGATAGCCAGCACTAGCTAACACTGCAGGAAGTGGTGGAATCTGAATTTGAATTCAGGTAGTCTGGCTGCAGAGTCTACCTTGGTTCTATCACTTAACCTACTTCTCTGTTTGAAAAATGGCAGTGACTGTTACAAGCCTTTTCTCCAGGCTTCTAAGCTGACATCCTGAGGTCTTCAGAAGAAGACTGAATTCTGTAGAGTTTCTGAGACAATTTAGGACAGGGTAAGAGGTGCCCAGTGAGGTGTTCTGCATTCTACCCAGAGTCAGAGGCTGGCCATAGCTAGGGCCATGATACTTTCTCTCTCTGGGGACCTTAGTCATCCATCAACTGGGCTTCTCTGTAGGCTCTAGGATGTTCTTCCTGCTATTCCCCATCTCCAGATGAGATGTCTTCCGGCCCAGGCCAGATGCAGGATATCCCTTCTCTGTAATGTGTGCCATGATTTTCACTTGAGGGGGTTTGCGTGTTACATGGCCAGTTCAGGGACACCTGGGTGGCTCAGTCGGTTGAGCGTCTGACTTTGGCTCAGACCATAATCTCGCAGTTCTCGAGTTTAAGCCCCACATGGGGCTCACTGCTGTTAGCACAGAGTCTGCTTTGGATCCTGTCTCCCTCTCTCTGCCCCTGCTTCACTTGTGCTCTCTCTCTCTCAAAAATAAATAAACATTAAAAAGTTTTTTTAAATGCTACTTGTCCTAACTCCAGTCCTTCCCACTATAGCTTTTTCCTATCTCCCACTTGTCTGCTGCTGAGAGCCCAGTGTAGCATAAGCCAACTTGCCTGGCTTTTCACCCTAACAGTATTTGTCCTGTCTACATGGAAGGGTTATTATAAGGATGATTGTAGGTATACAAAGGTATATATTTGTGTCGCAAATATATAGCATGAAATTAGTAACATGTTTAAATCTTTAAATTCCATGTAAAAGAGGCAATTTTATTTTTTCAAATAGATATTATTTGAAGAAATCACCCAAATATATTTTAAATTATAGTTTTTAAAATTTGATTTTGCAGGTAAAATTAATCAAATACACTATGTGTTACATGAGCATTTTAGAAAGAAGTGAAGTGAAAACTGAATATGATGTTGGAGTATAAAAGTAATTACCAAAGATCAAAATTGGAAAGTGTTAATAAATGAAAATAACACATTCACTGACAATTCTTAATGGCAAAGACTGCTGGTTCCTTTGTGGTTTCCCTTATGCTGAATTATGGCACTGAAGCAAACTGTTAATTACAAAAGGCGGAGATGAAGTCTTCTCGACACAGACCTATAACTCTTGGTTGCTCATCTTTGGCAGATGCTGTCCTGGGGCATCATAGGATCTACCCATGGGGTTGAAAGTGTTTCCATATACTCACTTTAGTTCATGAGGAAAGAGCTGTTTTCTATATCCACTCATTCCGGTTGATTTTCAGGAATCAGGTTTCAGCTTCCAGGTAAAGCAAATTCAGAATGAATAAAGTAGAAACACCAAGATGGAGAGGGTGCTTTTTATAATATATTATATATAACAACACTTTATTTATATAATAAGTGTATTAAATATTATAACATATCAGATATATTTTTATTTTGGAGCATTTCTTGATTTATAGAAAATTGCAAATATAGAACAGGGAGTTCCTATATACTCTTCATTTGCTTCCCCTGATGTTAACATCTTACATAATCTATGATATATTTGTCAAACTAAGAAATTAACATTGGAATACTCTTAACAAAACTGCAGACCTTATTCAGATTTAACAAGCTTTCCCACTACTATCCCTTGTCTGGTCCAGGGTCCCGTCCAAGGTGTCCTGTTGCATCTGGTTGTCATGTCTCCCTGATCTCCTTTGGTCTGGGACAGTTTCTGTCTTTCTTTGTTTATCTTGGCCTTGATAGTTTTGAAGAGTACTGGTCAGGCATTTTATAGATTGCACCTCAGTTTGTGGTTTGTCTGATGTTTCCTCATGACTAGAGTGGGGTTAAGGGTTTGGGGGACAAATATTAAGAGGGAAAGTGTCATTCTCATCACATCATATCAGAGAGTACACATGATGAATTTGGCTTATCATGAGTGATATTAACCTTGACCACCTGGCCAGGGTCATATTTGCTAGTTTGTTCCTCTGTAAAGTTACTTCCCCCACCTTGCCATGGTCTTGTCCTTTGGAAGCACATAGAGATGGGAATTGGAGGTGTGGGGGAAAGAAGATTAAGCTTTATTTACTTGAGGCTGGAGTATCTGTATACATTATCTTCCTTTGTAAGGAACATTTTAAGGAAGATTTGTCTGTTCTCCTACATTTATTTCCTCAATCACTTATTTTTATCAGTATGGACCCATGGATATTTATGTTACACTTTGGGTTATAATCCAATGTCATGTTATTGATTTCTTTGCTGAAATTATTGCAGCTTTGTCCACTAGGAGCTCTTTCAGATTCATTCTTGAGTCCCTTTAACATGCCCTGTCTTTTAAATTTGTATTTTTTTTTTTTTGAGCACTTTCTTCCTTTCTGGCACTGAAAGATTCTTCCCATTGATCTTGAATTTTCATTGCCTAAAATCAGCTATTATTTTAAGAAACCCTGGTTGCTTTTATTGGAGAATCATGTCTTATATTTAATAGTACTCTAGGGGCACCTGGGTGTCTCAGTCGGTTAAGTGTCTGACTTCGGCTCATGTCATGATCTCACAGCTGGCGAGTTCGAGCCCCACATCAGGATCTGTGCTGACAGCTCAGAACCTGGAGCTTACTTAGCATTCTGTGTCCCCTTCTCTCTCTTCCCCTCCCCCACTCATGCTCCCTCTTTCTCTCTCTCTCTCTCTCAAAAATAAATAAAACATTTTAAAAAATTAAAAAAAAATAATAGTACTCCAGATGCTTTAGCAGTGTTCTCTACAGAGAAAACCTTGGCACAAAGTGGATCCACCTTGGACCCAGACTGGGAATTAAAACACAGTACTATCAAGTGGCCCTCCAAGGGGCTAGTGGGCATGGTTCCACAGGATTTGAATTGTGTGTGAGGTATCAGAGACACCTCTTCTTGGCCTCTTAGAATTGATGCGGAGAAATGCGAATCCTTTTTGCCCAGGCTCTCAACAGGAATTAGGATGCCAAAGATAAATATATCTAAATCAAATATGCCTTTGTGGTTGTTATCTGTGATTGTTAGTCTTCCAGAATTAATCTTAATGCCACTATCCCAATAGTTGTTTCAGTTAGAAATCTCTTTTCTCAGACATAAATTGTTGTTGGAAGTTGTCTGTGGATGTTATAAACAAAAAACAGACTGGAGATATCCTGTGGAGATTATATGTTAGAGAAAGGTTGAGAAATAGTGAATTGTTGGCTAGTAGCAGAGAGATGATATTGAAGAAAAATTGCTGACTGATACTAATAAGTAAATGACTTTGGTCACAATGTTCCTTAAAAAAAGTCAAGTTTACTATTTTTGTAGCAGGGTAACCTATTGATATATAATTTTTATGCTTTATTCATACTGTTGTAGAAGAGTCAAATAATAAAGGACTAATTCCCACTCACTCTTCTCTGATACTGTGATATAATAAGAAATATGTATTTGGTCCTTGTCCTCAGTTCCTGGCACAGAACTCCTAAAATATTTAGAATTTCCTGAGTGATAGGGATGAGAGGAGCATCTTTGTTTTCATAATAAGCCCCTTTCAGCCATACCTGTTTATGCTAAGAGCTGACCCCTTGAGGATGAGGGCTGGTTCTCAGAGGTGCCAGCCATACCATTAGAGGGTTAGAACCTTCAGATGCACCCCCTGAGGACGGGAGAGGAGCCAGAGAGCAACTTCATCACCAATAGCCAAAGATTTCATCAATCGTGTTTACGTAATGAAGCCTTCATTAAAACTTTAAGTGATGGCGGCGGGGGGTGAGGGGGGCAGGGTGCAGTGGGTGTGCGCCTGGGTGACTCATTCGGTTAAACGTCTGCTCAGGTAGTGATCTCATGGTTGTGGTCCCGGGTCAGACTCGAACAGAGGCTGCTTGGGATCCTCAGTCTCCCTCTCTCTGCACATCCTCCATTTGCACTCTCTCTCAAAAACAAAAAATAAATAAAAAAAATAAAAGACTTTAAGTAATGGGGTTCAGAGACCTTCCAGGTCAGTGAACAAACACATCATGTGTTGAGAGGCTGACACACCCAACTTCACAGGGATAGAAGCTTCTGTGCTCTGGACTCTTCTGGACCTTGTTCTAGGTACCTCTTTATTTGGTTGTTTATCCATATATCCTTGATACTAAACCAGTCATACTAAGTAAAATGTTTCCCTAATTCCCGTGAAGCATTACATAGCAAATTATCTAATCTAAGGAGGAGATTGTGTGAATGAACCTCTGATTTGTAGCCAAGTCAGTCAGAAGCCTGGAGGCCCAGGACTTGCGAGTAGCATCTAAAATCGTGGTACTCTTACAGGACTGAGCCCTTGATATATAGGGTCTGATGCTAACTTTTGGCAGTCAGTGTCAGAATTAAATCAAATTTTAGGACACCCAATTAGGGTCCAGAGAGTTGAAAAATTGGTTGGTGTGGGTAAACATCCCGTACATTTGGTGTCAAATGTATCGTGAATAGAGAAATGGTTTTTCGTTTATCCCCATTTATTCTCTCTCTGCTTTCTTAACACACACACACACACACACACACACACATCCTCACCCCCATATATTAGATATTAGATCTTTGCCCTGGTGCTCTGGGATCCATAGCCCCTGGGAAGAATTAAATTATTAGAAACTGGGGCCCAAACTCTGAGGAGTAAGGATTTCAACTAATTGTCTGAAAAACAGAGAAAGGAAGGGACTGGGATGGAATATCTAGAAACTATATTATCCTGGAGTTGTCTGAACTGTGATGCCCAGGATGTGAGGGGGTGGAGTGGAATGTCCATACCTGAGCTTGTGGGCAGCAGGAAGCACCACTGAAAGGGACACCACCGAAGACTGCCTGGGCCCCAGGAAAGGAAGCAATAGTGAAATAGCAGCCACATACTGAGAGCTTCTTGCAGGGCTCTTCCATAATTCTAGGAAGAGCAAGGAACCTTGAAAATGATGACAGTATATATCAGCCTTGGTGAGTGATGGATGTGGGCCAGAATTGCTTTGATTAGAAAAGTAAGGACAAATTACAGCATCTGAACTGGAAGAATGGCTATCATGACTCACAGGATTCATAGTTGTACTCATGACTATGATTTACTACAGTGAAAGGATAACAAACGCAATCAGCAAAGGGGAAAAGTACATGGGGGGAAATCCAAGGAGACCAGGTGCAAGATTCTCAGTGTCCTCTCCCAGTGGAGCCGCATAGCATGGCTTAATTCTCCCAACCATGAGTTATGACAACACATGTGAATGCTGCAAACCAGGGAGTCTCATCAGAGACCCAGCATCCAGGGTTTTTACTGGGAACACCCTCTGCTTGGCAGATGCCAAAATCCAGACTCCCAGAAGGAAAATACGTGTTTGCCATAAACCATGTTGTTTATACAAATAGTTCAGACAGAGTGAGACACTCTTATCAGCTAATGGTGGGAGCCCTTCTAAAATCGAATGTCCCAGACACTAGACAAGGGTCAAATTAACAGGCCTTTTAAAAAAATAGTATTGCTATGAACATTGGGGTACAAGTGCCCCTATGCATCAGTACTCCTGTATCCCTTGGATAAATTCCTAGCAGTGCTATTGCTGGGTCATAGGGTAGGTCTATTTTTAATTTTCTGAGGAACCTCCACACTGCTTTCCAGAGCGGCTGCACCAATTTGCATTCCCACCAACAGTGCAAGAGGGTTCCCGTTTCTCCACATCCTCTCCAGCATCTATAGTCTCCTGATTTGTTCATTTTGGCCACTCTGACTGGCGTGAGGTGATACCTGAGTGTGGTTTTGATTTGTATTTCCCTGATAAGGAGCGACACTGAACATCTTTTCATGTGCCTGTTGGCCATCTGGATGTCTTCTTTAGAGAAGTGTCTATTCATGTTTTCTGCCCATTTCTTCACTGGGTTATTTGTTTTTCGGGTGTGGAGTTTGGTGAGCTCTTTATAGATTTTAGATACTAGCCCTTTGTCCGATATGTCATTTGCAAATATCTTTTCCCATTCCGTTGGTTGCCTTTTAGTTTTGTTGGTTGTTTCCTTTGCTGTGCAGAAGCTTTTTATCTTCATAAGGTCCCAGTAATTCACTTTTGCTTTTAATTCCCTTGCCAATGTTCATAGCAGCACTCTCAACAATAGCCAAATTATGGAAAGAGCCTAAATGTCCATCAACTGATGAATGGATAAAGAAATTGTGGTTTATATACACAATGGAATACTATGTGGCAATGAGAAAAAATGAAATATGGCCCTTTGTAGCAACGTGGATGGAACTGGAGAGTGTAATGCTAAGTGAAATAAGCCATACAGAGAAAGACAGATACCATATGGTTTCACTCTTATGTGGATCCTGAGAAACTTAACAGGAACCCATGGGGGAGGGGAAGGAAAAAAAAAAAAAGAGGTTAGAGTGGGAGAGAGCCAAAGCATAAGAGACTGTTAAAAACTGAGAACAAACTGAGGGTTGATGGGGGGTGGGAGGGAGGGGAGGGTGGGTGATGGGTATTGAGGAGGGCACCTTTTGGGATGAGCACTGGGTGTTGTATGGAAACCAATTTGTCAATAAATTTCATAAAAAAAAAAAAAAAAAGAACCACTAGTTCCACCAAAAAAAAAAAAATAGTATTAGGCATCGTATATTAACTTCTTTCTGTACAGCATGATTTAGATTCTGTTTGGACAGAACAAGTTGATAGAAGAATCTTTGCATAACTCTCTCTCCTCTTTGGAATATATGGATACCATTGGTGGTTTTGACTGGCCTTTTTTCTCAATTGTCCCTTCAGAATTTTTAATTTAGGGAAGTCTCTGGGTGACAATACAGAGAGGAACCTCACTGAAAGAAGATTTTTCTCCTTATAGTTCCTAAGAGGAGGACATGTAAGGGCATGCCATGCCTGGCAAGCCCATGTGGGAAAGCACCAGGTAGGGTTGGGAGGCAGAAGGAGTGAAAAGAAAGCACGGTACAGAGCCCTTTTTTTTGTTTCCTGCAGGAAAGACAAGGTAGGGTAGGAGGAACAGTTTAGAATCAGCTAGTGTGGATAATCTCAGTGGGCTCTGGGCTATATGGGTTGTCTCTGGTGTTCTGATACCTGGCCCTGGGATGATTTAGGGCAGAGGAAGTATTGGCTTGGTGTGTGAGTTAGATAAAGGGGGTGGTTGGGAATATGGACTTGGAATTGGTTGGTTTGTATATGCAAAGCATGTTTGCAGGTGAGTTATTTATTATCTCTAGGAATTAGCTAGGCCTAGGAGGGACATTCTCTTCCCAGCCAGCAAGGCCTTTAAGATGTTGAAATATCATGAAATAAAAAAAATAAATAGGGGCGCCTGGGTGGCTCAGTCGGTTAAGCGTCCGACTTCAGCTCAGGTCATGGTCTCACGGTTTGTGAGTTCAAGCCCCACATCGGGCTCTGTGCTGACAGCTCAGAGCCTGGAGCCTGCTTTGGATTCTGTGTCTCCCTCCCTTTCTGTCCCTCCCCTGCTCATGCTCTGTCTCTCTCACTCTCAAAAATGAATAAAAACATTAAAAAACAAACAAACAAACAAACATGATTACTACACATTTATTCCAACTTCTTACTTGTACAATAACCATACGGCCATTGGACCAGTTAGCCCCATCTGTCTCAATACATCATATTACCACAAATAGGCAGATCCACTTACAAAGACCAAGAAAGATCAAGAGTATTGTTGGTACAGTTAGTGACAACCAGGCATTGTCCTAGAGTCTTAAGGAAAATGATTTATTAACATTCAATGAAATGTTTTAGGAGTGTTTGAGAAGATGATTGGAAAGAGAGGAAGAGAAGCATTCTAACTAGGTAGAGGCTAACTATTTGGGTTGCATGAACCAGAGTATAGACTGAAATAAATCCAGTTGAGTTAGGGCAAGGGGAAGGAGAGTATATCACCCATTGTTCTTAGATGAGTGAATTGAGATGCAGCTGGGAATTACCTTTTGTGTTGAAAGATGAAGGGTTCAAAATCATATGGGAGAAAGAAGAGTCTTGTATCTGAGAGTGAGAGAATGAGAATGATTAAAGAAGCCTAGAATAATGTGCAGGTAGGAGGGTCAGTAATGAAGCCTGTAGAGAAACAAGCCAGGAACAAATAGGGGCTAAATGCTAAGAATAAAAGAAGGGAAGACAAATCCTCCACTCTTGGCAATGTGAAGATTGCATGGCAAAAAGGTAGGAACAACCTAAGTGTGCATCAATAGACGCATGGATAAGCAAAATGTGGTATATATATACAATAGAATATTATTCAGACATAAAAAGAGTGAAATTCTGATAAATTCATGGATAAACCTTGAAAACATTATGCTAAGTGAAATAAGTCAGACACAAAATGACAAATACTGTATGATGCACTTACATAAGGTACCTAGAATAGGCAAATTTATAGAGACAGCAAGTAGAGTAGTGATTACCATGGGACTAATGGGGAGGAAGGAATAGGGAGTTATTTTAATGTGTGCAGAATTTCTGTTTGGGATGATTATAAACTTACGGACAGAGATAGCAGTGATGGTTACACAACACGTGAATGTACTTAATGACACTAAATTATGTACTTAAAAATGGTTAAAATGATAAATTTTAGATTATGTATATTTTACCAGAATAAAAGCAAAGAAAAAAAGGTGCCCACAAATTGGACAATCTAGAAGAAATAGTTAAATTCCCTAAAATATACAGTCTTCCAAAACTAAATCAGAAAGCAATGGAAAATATGAACAGACCAATTACTAGTAATGAATCTGAATCAGTAATCAGTAGTGTTTGATTACTGATTCAGATTCATTACTAGTAATTGGTCTGTTCATATTTTCCAACACTACCAAAATATAAAAGTCCAGGCACTAATGGATCCACAGGTGAATTCTACCAAACATTTAAAAAGAGATAGTAACTATTCTCCTCAAAGCTTCCAAATTCATTCTATGAGGCCAGCATTACTCAATACTAAAACTAGACAATGACACTACAAAAAAAAAAAAAAAAAAAAAAAAAAAGGAAAGAAAGAAAGAAAGGAAGGAAGGAAGGAGGCCAGTATCCCTGATAAATATAGATGTAAAAATCCTCAACAAAATATTAGCAAACCACACTCAAAAACACATTAGGAAGATCATTCATCACAATCAAGTGAGATTTATTCTGGGGATACACAGATGGTTCAGTATTCACAAATCAATCAACATGGTACACCACATTAACAAAACAAAGGATAAGAATCATATGATCATCTCAGTAGATGCAGAAAAAGCACTTGAGAAAATCCAACATTTTGGTATCCATTTACCAAAATCCATTCATGGTAAAAACTCAACAAAGTAGCTTTAGAGAAAACATACCTCAATATAATAAAAGGCCATATATAAAAAGCCCACAGGTAATGTCATGCTCAATGATGAAAAACTGAACTTTTTTCTATGATCAGGAACAAGACAAAGATGTCCACTCTCAAACTTACTCAACATAGTCCTGGAAGTCCTAGCCACAGCAATCAGACAAGAAAAGGAAGTAAGAGGCACTCATACTGATAAGGAAGAAGTTAAACAGTCATGATTTGCAGAGGACATGATACTATACATACTATACCCTAAAGACTGCACCAAAAACCCACTAGAACTAATAAACAAATTTAGTAAAGTTATAGGATACAAAATTAATGTACAGAATTCCATAGAGTTTCTATACACTAATAGTAAAGAATCAAGAAATTAAGAAAGCAATCCCGTTTACAATTGCACCATAAAGAATAAAATACCTAGGAATAAACTTAACTAAGGAGGTGAAAGACCTACACTCTGAAAAATTATGAAACACTGATGAAAGAAATTGAAGATAACATAAAGAAATGGAAAGATATTTCATGTACATGGATCAGAAGAACTAATGTGGTTAAAGATGTCCATACTACCCAAAGCATCTGTGGGTTTAATTCAATCTCTATCAAAATATCAATTTTTTTTTACAGAACTAGAACAAATAATCTTGAAATTTGTATGGAACCACAAAAGACCCCAAATAGGCAAGGCAATCTTGAGAAAGAAGAACAAAGCTGGAAGTATTACAATCCCATATTTTAAGATATACTACAAAGCTATAGTAATGAAAACAGTATGGTACTAGCATACACACACACACACACACACACACACACACACAGATCAATAGAATAGAGTAGAGAGCCCAGTAATAAACTATGCTTGTATGGTCAATTAATCTAAGAAGGCAAGAATGTACAATGGGGAGAAAATAGTCTCCTCAATAAATGGTGCTGAGACACGCAAAAGAATGAAACTGGACCACTTTCTAACATCATCCACAAAAATAAACTCAAAATGGGTTAAAGACCTAAATGTGAGATATGAAACCATAAAATTATTAGAAGAAAACATTGGCAGAAATCTCTTTGACATAGGCGTTAGCAACGTTTTTCTAGATAGGTCTCCACAAGCCACAGAAACAAAAGCAAAAATATTGAGACTATACCAAAATAAAAAAGCTTCTGCACAGTAAGGGAAACCATCAACAAAACAAAAAGGCAACCACTGACTGGGAGAAGGTATTTGCAAATGATATATACAGTATGGGGTTAATATCCAAAATATATAAAGAACACCAAACTCCCCCAAACAATTTGATTAAAAATGAGCAGAGGACCTGAATAGGCATTTTTTCCAAAGCAGACATACAGATGAGCAACAGACACATGAAAAGATGCTCAACATCACTCATCAGCAGGGGAATAAAAATCAAAACCACAATGAGATATCACCTCACACCTGTCAGAATGGCTAAAATAACAAAGGTAAGAAATAACAAGTGTTGGCAAGGGTGTAGAGAAAAGGGAACCCTCACGCACTAATAATGGAAGTGTAGATTTGTGTAGCCACTGTGGAAACAGTATGGAGGTTCCTCAAAAAATAAAAAATGGAAATACTGTAAGATTCAATAATTTCACTACTGGATATTTACCCAAAGAAAATGAAAACACTAATTTAAAAAGATACATGGACCCCTATATTTATTGCAGCATTATTTATAGTAACCAGAATATGGAAAAAAAAACCTGTGTCCATTGTTAGATGAATGGATAGGGAAGATGTGAAATAGATGGATGGATAGATAGATAGGTAGATAAATAGATATAATAGAATATTAGTCATAAAAAAGGATGAGATCACACCATTTGAGACAACATGGGTGGACCTAGAGGGTATAATGCTAAGTGAAATAAGTCAGTCAGAGAAAGACAAATACCATATGATGTCACTCATATGTATAATCTAAAAAAAAAAACCCAAGTGAATAAACAAACAAAAAGCAAAATCAGACCTATAGATACAGAGAACAAACCAGTGGTTTCCAGAGGGAAGGGAGTTAAGGGGATTAGCAAAATGGGTGAAAGGGAGTGGGAGGTATAGGCTTCCAGTTATAATGGCATGAATAAGTCACAGGAATAAAAGTCACAGCATAGGGATTATCATCAATGATATTATAATAGTGTTTTATGACAGATGTTAGCTACACTTGTGGTGAGCAAAGCATAAGGTATAGAGGAGTTGAATCACTATGTTGTACACGTGAAACGAATGCAACATTGTGTGTCAAGTATTTGAAAAAAAATTAAAGAAAGACAATTAAAAAAACATGAATGAATGGCAGTTGAACAATGACTCTGAGATGATAGCATGAAGAACAAGATGGGTAGTGGTGGACTCTGAGAGATGTGGGAATTTGATGGTTGGTAAAGCTGATGCCAAGGTCATAGACTGCATTCATATGGACCTGTAAGCTTTCTTTACTGGACATTGACTATTCCATTACCCCTAGTTAAGTACCATGTGAATGCATAGTTTGGGTCTAAAGAAGATGGGAAGGAGGACTGACAGAACAATATAACTTTATCATTGCTCCTGAAGAATAAAAAAATACACTGTGACAGTGAATCAGGAGATAAGGGTGTGTGTGTGTGTGTGTGTGTTTGTGTGTGTGTGTGTGTGTGTGTATGAGAGAGAGAGAGAGAGAGAGGGAAAGAAAGACTATTCACTTAATGGTAGTAATAAAACCATTGGGTATACCAATACGAACAATAAACCAAAAGGCTGGCTGTTTTTGTGGAAAAAGTTCTAGATTAGGCAACCAGATCTGTGAGTGCCAGTTTTCTGTCTTAACTGTGTGACCTTGGATGAGTCACTTTGCCTTTGTGAATCTGTTCCCTAAATTGTCCTTTATTTAAATCCAAAATAAGGAAATTATTCACTTTATTTCTATTTTTTTGTAGTTATCCTTAAATTTTAGAATTCATACTTGTTCATTTTGTCCAATGTTGATACCCAAATCCAAAGGTGAATCTTCAGATCTTTGTTGTCATAGAGTTTGCCTCCCACTAAGGTGTTGAAAATACCCAATGCTGGCTTTGCCAGATCTATCTACTAACAAGAACATAAGCATGTGACAGAATCCTCACCTGAGGGTTTGAGGGGAAGTCTGCTGGCTAAAAAAAGGGCTCTTACCTGGCAGCAAGAGAAAAAAGAGGAGCAATGCTGCTATTCCTCATCTAGTCCACTCTTCTTCAGTAGGGTACTGTTAACGGCTGGAGCAGCCATCTTGCAAATATGAAGGGACACATTGGAAATCCCAGTCAAAACCCTGATGACTACAAGTGGAAATTCAGTAAGAGCCTAGATCCTCTGAGTCATTTCTGAGCTACTGAAAAAAACCTTGAACTGTCTATCTTGGAATTTCTTGTAACGATCCCCATTACATAAGCCACTTTTGGTTGGGTATTTTGCTTTTTCCAGCCAAAGATATTCTACACGATGCAATCCACTTCCTGAAAAATATAAGAACCTTATAAAATAGAAACAATTCAAAAGTGACTACAACACACCTCCATTAAATCTACAAATCTGCTCCTTTGTGTACCTACACCCTGCTTCTGTTCTGCTACAGTGGATGACTGTCCATGCTCCTGTATAAAGGCTACCCCTCCATTTGTGCATGAATGCCATCCTTTTATGCTTGCTCAAGGATATCAGTCTCTTTCCTCATTGTCAGCTTTTTATTCACTTCTGATTATTCTGATCATCACACAAATAGAGGGTAATATATAAACCACATCTTCTTTATCCATTCATCAGTTGATGGACATTTAGTTTCTTTCCATAATTTGGCTATGGTTGAAAGTGCTGCTCTAAACATTGTGGGGGAGGGGGGCAGCAATGTGAATGGAACTGGAAGGTATTATGCTAAGTGAAATAAGTCAGTCAGAGAAAGACATATATCATATGTTTCACTCATATGTGGAGCTTGAGAAACTTAACAGAAGACCACGGGGGAAGGGAAGGGGAATAAAATAGTTACAAACAAGAAGGGAGGCAAACCATAAGAGACTCTTAAATACAGAGAGCAAACTGAGGGTTGATGGGGGGTGGAGGAGAGGGGAAAGTGGGTGATGGGCATTGAGGAGGGCACCTGTTGGGATGAGCACTGGGTGTTGTATGTAAGCGATGACTCTACCCCCCAAAACCAAGAGCACACTGTATACACTGTATGTTAGCCAAATTGACAATAAATAAATAAATAAATAAATAAATATATATATATATATATATAGAGAGAGAGAGAGAGAGAGTAATATCTTCCATTCAAAACAGAGCAGAACAAAACAATAAAAATCTGCTTGACTTCCTTTCCCATTACAGTCACTACTCCATTTTCTTACTTACCAATGCACCAAAATTCTTTGAGATACCCATCTATACTTCATATTCTCCACTTGACTTTCTCCTCTCTTAAGCCCCCTCCATTCAGGCGTTTTTCTTGGCCACTCTTCAGGGACACTTATCAAAGTCACCAATGACTTCCGTGTCACCAAGTCCAATAGCTATTTCTCAGTTCACGCGTTGTTACTTTCTCTTGGAAACATTTTATTCACTTGACTAACTTTACCCATCTCTTCTGTCTTTCTACATACTGGGGCTCCTTCTCAATCTGCTTTGAGAGTTCCTTTCAACTTCCTGAGCAGTATTCAGAACTCTCGGGGATCACTATTCAGAACTCTCCATTTACATTCCCCAGGTGATTTTCTTTCATTACATTCCATCACTACAATGGTGAATCCCAAATATCTTGGATGAGAATGACAGCTCAGTATATCCGACTGTCTAGTAGACATCTAGGTTTAGTTGTCTAAAGGGCATTTCAAATTTAACATTGTTGAAAGCTGTACTCTTTATTTTCCCCTTCTAACTGCTTTTCTCATTCCTCACCCTCGGTAAATGGTCTGGCCAAAACCTTGGAGTCATCCTTGATGCATTTTCAAAAAATTTACATTCTATATCCAGTCAACCAGCAAATGCCTCTTGGTGCCACTTCTACTGCTATCATCCTTGTCCAGACCACTATCAACTCTCACCCATATTATTGCAACAGATCCTCAGCCACTTAAAGATTGAATCTGGCTATGAGTAAATTGTTAAAAAAAAGTACTCTCTTCTTGGCCTAGAATTGTCCAGATAGTGGGAGGGTACTTAATACCATAAGAAAGTACGGTGGCCAGCTGGATGTAAGATCTCTTTCCCAGCATAATCACAAGGATTTCCAATTGCTTCTCTTTCCTAACATTGTTGTCCTTCCCCCACGTAAGTGAGTGAAGACGGTAAATGCTAGATCTACATTTTGGGTTTCCTCAAAGATGGCTCCTGATTCTTAACACTACTTCACTAGGACAGGCATGTGACCTCCTGTTATTCTCTGCACGTTTACAGTGCTACAGAGGATGTGCCAAAGATTGTCTTGGTTTGACCTTGATTTCTCCCACTTTAATAAACCTGAGGGAATCGTAAATTGCAGGGAGCAGCAGGTAGCCATAACCTGACCCTTGCTTGGACCCTCGCAGAGCAAAATACTGTGGCACTCATTAAATATTCAGCAACCTACTCCCAGTTTAAAACAAACAGAGTTGATCTTTTCAGACCATCTAGTGGGTCTTTGTTACAACTGAAGAATGACTTTCCGGCTTCATTAAACATTTAGGCTATTTCTTGGCTTGGTGTAGCTGCCGTAATCGTGACAGCAGATCGAGTGTGGCCATGTAGGCTCTCTTTAATGCAAGGAAACTTCCATTATATTCTTACTGATGATCTTTGGCAAAGATGACAGGAGGGGAGATGGAAGCATCAGAAAGCTAAGTACAGAAAACATCCCAGAAAATTGGCATGTGTTCTCAAGAAACAAGTGTTAGAGCTATCTAATGTGTGGGATGTTTGATGATAACATCGTTACCACTTATTTGTTTTGAAATGCCTTCTCTTGCTCCTTAGTCTGGATGAAAGTACAAGGGAAGTTTTAGCTAAAACCGTTCCTAAACTCCTGCCAGTATTGTTACTAATGATGACCTAAAAGATACTAAAAATGTAAGCTCTTCCAGTACCTTCAACTTGCTGCTTTGCATTTACAGCAGTTTGGTCCTCCATCAATAAATATTTTTTATTTTGTCATATTAATTGTTTTAAGAGCCCATCTCTGGTTGTGGTTATCAACTTCTGCTTTTGTAGCATATGTTCAGATGTCCTCAAGTAAGTGCTGAGTCTGTTGGGAATTCAGAGAACCTGTATTCCCATTGAGGTGGTTGAACGATAAAAATGGGAACTACTATATATATTTGTGAAGTGCTTTAAAGTTGTGCTAACTACTTTTTAAAAAATTTTTTTAATGTTTATTTATTTTTGAGAGAGAGAGAGAGAGAGAGAGAGAGAAAACACAAGTGGGGGAGGGGCAGAGAGAGAGTGAGACACAGAATCTGAAGCAGGCTCCAGGCTTCGAGCTGTCAGCACAGAGCCTGATGTGGGGCTCAGACTCACGAACCGTGAGATCATGACCTGAGCCAAAGTCAGATGCTTAAGCAACTGAGCCACCCAGGCGCCCTGTGCTAGCTACTTAAAAAAAAAAATTATGAGACACTTTTGCATTTTTCTTCCATCTCCCCAAACCAATGAAAATTTAAAATATATTAAATATGAATTCATTGTAATTATAAGGTAAAAAATTTTTGTTTTCCTTATGCGTTCTCTCTCATCCATCAACCTGTTCTAGCCTTGTAGCTTCCTCCTCATGCTGCCTGAGAACCAATGTCTAAAAGTCTTTGTTGCATATCCCCCACTGCTTCATGTTTTGCTCAAACTCTGCCTGGGAGCAGTGGCTTTTTATTGGTTTTAATGTAGTTTGTCATAGAACACATTTCATGGGATAACTCTCAGCTTTGGTGTAATTCTTCTGCATTCTGCTGGTCCTTAAATACCATTTAGTCATGAAATTTCAAGCTGAATCTGATCTCAGGGATTGTCTATCTAACGTACTTATTTTATAGATGTGAATCTAAGGTTTAGGCAGGCAACCGGCCCAGCCTTGAAGATTGTTTCAGCTCCTTCTCAGTTTTCTCAACCTATGTTCTTTCCCCTGGGTTAAGATTTTTTCCTATTTGTTGACCTTAATGATGTTGCACTTTGTTCCACTTACCATGACCTTTTTCAGGGTATGCTTTTCTGGGTTATACACATCTTTCTTCCATTCTGTTGTACCTCCCCAGCTCCAGCTCCATCATTTTGTGTGTGGGTTGGGGGTGAGAGGAGGTTTGACTTTTTATACCCACATCTTGTCATCTTCTGCCTTAAACACATCTATCTATCTATCTATCTATCTATCTATCTATCTAGAGAGCTGGAGAGAGGGGCAGGCTGGGGGAGAGAGAATGAGAGAGAGAAAGAGAGAGAGAGAGAGAGAGGAAGAATCTTAAGAAGGCTCCACTCTCAGTGCAGAGCCTGATGTGGGGCTCAATCCCACAGCCCTAGGATCATGATGTGGGCTGAAATCAAGAGTTGGAGGCTGGACACTCAACTGACTGCGCCACACAGGCACCTGTTAAACACATTTATTAAACCAAGAACAAAAAGTATATAAACAATGTCCCACTTCCCATGAGTGTAGAATCAAGAAATGTGTTGAATCTTTGTCCTCATATAGCTGGCTACAAAGTTTTCTATCTATCAGATCTCCATACCTTGTTTCCATTTTTGCTTCACACCCAGCAAGGAGCCCAACACCAGGCTCACGCTAAAGCCTGTTTGATCAAGACAGGAGCCCAGATCCGGAGCTGGCCTCTTAACCAACTGAGCCCCCCAGGCGGCCCCACCATACCCTATTTGTATGAGTCATATGTAACTAACACACAGAAAGTTGCTACTAAGAAACCGCGCAAGTTTCCTCCTGCTTCCTTCGGTTAATGTCCAATTTTACCATTTAGATTTTTTTCTTTCTACTTAATGCTTGTGTCACAGATTTTTTTTTTCACATTCTATCTAAAGTATGTGGCAAAAATATTCACTGGCTCAGCTCCCATGCATACATCTTCAGTAAAGTCCCTTTTTTCCACTTTCTTTTGTGGTTTTGCATTTTGCTTTGTTGACTCTTGCTTCAGATTCTCTGGGTTAAGATCCAAATGGCAAGCCAGAACACCGATTTCTTCATTTGCATGGAGACATAAAATGTCTACAATCAGCATCCCCTTCCCTGTACAGAATTGGCTAAACCTCACACACCTGGCCCCTTGACTAACTTTTTTTAGACTTTGGGCTGAACAAAAATTTCCTGAGCATGTTACTCCTGCTGTCAGATTACGCTACAATGAAGTAAAGTACATTAGCCACATTCCAGGCCCAGGGCTGTACCCTGGTCATTGTGATAGGGCTTTGCCAGCTCCGGGCACATGATGTGAAATAAGAGACCCTTAGGTGTTTATTTAAGTGGATCTATTTTAATTTTCAAATTCCTAACAACATTTTCCCAATGAATATTTGGGTTCCTTATTTACATTTTGCTTGATTTCTTTCCCAGTATATTTATTAGCTTCCCTCCAGCAGTGTGTTTTCTAGTTCTTAACTCCTGTACCTCCTTTAAAGGACTTATTCTGAGTTTATCAAAATACATAGCAGTTCCTGGATCCAGTATTCAGTGCTGTCTGTGGTCTCCAGTTTTGCATATTCTCCTTATTTGCCTTTACCGTGAACACTTGCCGGCTCTCCTTGTTTCATCGTGCTCTTCGTCCTCCTCTTTGTAACCTGTCTGCCCTCCATCTGGACGAAGACTCTGGGCATAAAGGAAGTGGTCTCAGGTTTCATGGCACAACAGCAACCTTGCCCTCCACTTATCTGGTTTCCGAAGCACATGTCCGCTTTCAGTCAGCAATTTAGAATGTCACCTAGAACTGCAGCAGGCTTCTACATGAGCCACTGGAGTCTACCAGCTTCTAACCAAGCTTGCCACAGGGAAGTGCCATTTGGTCTGAGGCTCCTGCTGGTGCTTCAACTTCCTCCTCTTGACCAGAAGCCAATGGACTTGAACCACGATGGTTGGTTTGAGGAGGTTTTATTCGTGGCCACTGGGAGAACTCAGTGTCATGGAGGCCACTTCCCTACTCCCTGCAAATCAGCCGTCAGGGCATCTCCCAGCATGTGGCTCAGTGTCGCCTCTATGAGATTATGTGTGAGAAGTGCCCTTTAGGATTCACCGTTAGCACTTCCGTTGCATGTTGTCTTCCATTGTTTCACAGCTGATCGTGGAGGTACTCATCTCCCCTCTTGTGCCCTCATTAGATGATAAATTCCAGGCATGCAGGCCCCGACTTACTCATCTCCACATGCCTCCCGCCTACAGCACTGGGCCCGGGGAGGAGTGGAAGAAAATGTCTGTAAAAGGAATTTCATGGAACTGTGATTGAGAACGTACAGAATCTTTTAGGGGTGGTCATGCATCGTTAGGCTAGCAAAGGACCTTTCTGTAGCCGTGAGAGGTTTGGAAATCTGTTCTCAAGTTCTTGTAGCAGGGGACACATCATGTTTTGCAAAAGTATTTAAAGGAAAGGAGACTGCGTGTTCTGATTGAGCCGTCTGAGGATATACACATGCAAAAGGCAGGAGTTGATGCAGGGAAGCAAAACCCCCCCATCTTGCTTCATCCTCAACCATCCCCTTTCTCTCTGTTTTCCCCCAAGTCCCCAGTTTGAGCTAATCTTCTTAGGGGAACTTTTTAGCCCTATTTAATCAGGAGACAGGAAATGTGAGGTGGAGAGAGGAATTTACAGGGGGAGGCATGACATTCTGAAAACTCTGTATGTTCTTTGAAATATATTAAAATACAGATTCGCATTTTCGGACCCAAAATATCCGGGTTGCCTTGAAGGAGGATTAGGAGTGTCACAGCAGGGATGCAAAGAGAAAGATTCAACATCCACCCTTTGACATCTAGAGGAGGGCTTCTGGGTCGCAGAAAAGCATTCATTTTGAAAGTCAAGCTTTGTGGCGAGAGAATTTCTTTAGCACCTGTCAAGAGCCATCCTGCGGACTAGATCATAATAAAAGGCAGGGATAGAGAGAAGTCAGCGTATGACAGAAGGTAGGTGGCATGTGTGAAAGAGAAGAGAAAATGAGGAGAAGCAGGCAGTGAGGCACGGGTGTCGTAACCACCCCTCTTTGGGCTGATGTCCGAGCAGCCAAGGTGAATTGGCGGAGACAGAAGCAAAGGGCTTTGTGCCCTGAACGTTCTGGATCCCTGGGAGGTTGGCAACATCCGCCTGTTGGCACATCTACCAAGGCTCACCCCTGAAGGAGAAGTTGTCGTGACAGATGGGCCCGAGGCGGCGCCCAGAGCTCCACAGCCTACCAGGCAGTTTGCAGGGAGCCAGAGGTCCCTGAGAGGCCCACTGCAGAAATTCAGAGATCTGGGCAGGACTGCCTGGAGGCGGAGGTCAGGAGGAAGAAGCTGCAGAGGAAGGGGAAGTGGCCAGCACGCTGGAGCCTGGTGGCAGATGATAGAATGCTGTTCCCAGCGGGCAGGTGGATGGGCTCATTGAGCCCCAGCAGTCACTGGTGTAGGGCCCAGACCAGATCTTTACTGTGACCACGGCCTGGCCCCTAGAAGGAAGGTGAGAGACAGACCAGCTAGAGGAGAAGAGTGCCTTTAGTTAGCGAAGCCATTCGCTCATTGAAGCCATGTGGGGTAAATAGTATTTTTATTTTGTGTCTGAAGACGCCGCGGCTCCAGAAGTTGAGGTGATTTACCCACATTCATCCAGGGGCCGGCAGACTCAGGGCAGGATTCAGCACTCACCCCCAGCAGTGCAGCCAGGTGCTGAGCATCACTTTCTCTGCTCCATTGAAGCTTTTGATGTTTTCTGGTTTCTACTTTTAGCTGTCTTGCTTAATTTGGAAAGATGCCCAGAATTCCTCCCAGATGCACACCCCAAACAAGTAAAATGCAACGTGGCTTGGTACTGTGGTAATGACTCAATCAATTACCTTAAAAATTTTTTTTAAAGTTTATTTATTTTTGAGAGAGAGAGAGAGAGAGCACGAGCGAGGGAGGGGCAGAGACAGAGAGGGAGACACAGAATCTGAAACAGACTCCATGCTCTGAGCTGTCAGCACAGAGCCCGATGAAGGGCTTTAAGTCAGAGAAAGGTGAGATCATGACCTGAGCCGAAGTCAGATGCTTAACTGACCGAGTCACCCAGGTGCCCCATCAATCAGTTACCTTTTAATAAAAATGCTGCAGTAATTCCAAAAAACAAAAAACAAAACAAAACAAAAAACCCCAAACTCCACATGGGACAAAAGTGGTTATTGGGGGAATCCCTTGATGAGTTCTCTCAGTTGATTTTATGACTCACTTATTTGGAGCTTATTGGATTTACATTTTATACTCCAAACTCAAAAGGAAATCGTTAAACATAGCAGAATGTTGAATGTTCACACTTCATGCCTTTTCCATTTTTCTTTGTTTTGCATATGGTCAGAGCCTGTGATAAAGACCTATCACAGTACCTATATTTTTCTCATTAACCAATGTAGAAACTCCGTTGCTTAATCGGGATTTTGTCATATTTTACATTTCAAGGTTTTCTTGGGAGTTAAAAAAATATATACGCTTGTCACCAGACAAAGCCAACACAGAAAGAGGTGGCAAAGGAGTTAGCGCTTGTGGCCTGAGTGGGAGGCACCTGTGGTCTGACTGAGGTCAGGGGAGCTTAGAGAACTGGGTATGACAGCTCATCCCAGGCCAGTACACAGACCCGCCGCTCCCCACCTCCTCTCCACCAGCATTGGCCCAGTAAGTTCAGCCGCAAAGTAGGTGACACTGGAAGTGGAGGGAGGTGCGTGGTGACTGTACACAAGTGTGATTAAAAGCCACTCCTTTTATTCTGTCTGGAGACAAAATAGCTTCCTAGATCAAATGTTTATGATTTGAACTTGAAATGTCATTGGTGGAATATGTATTTTGCTTACAAATGAGACTAAGGGAGTTGTATGGAGGCTTCCGTAAGTCAGACATAGGGGTTTGGAAATGTCTTGACCCCTATCAAAGTACAATAAACTTGACATTAATAATTCCTTGCTGGGTTTTTTGAGATTTCTTAACTTTTATTTAGATTTGAAAATATTGGGAAGGACTAAAATGACATATGTAGTGCTGGACTGACCAGCACTGGTCTTTGGGTACCCACATGACATGTAGCATCTGTGCTCCATGGCCAGATATACTGCTCCACTTGGGTTTTAAAATACAGGGAGCAGAGTGGGGTGCCTGGGTGGCTCAGTCCAGCTTAAGTGTCCAGCTTCAATTCAGATCATGATCTCATGGTTCGTGGGTTCGAGTCCTGCGTCAGGCTCTGTGCTGACAGCTTGGAGCCTGGAGTCTGCTTCGGATTCTGTGTCTTCCTCTCTCTCTGCCCCTCCCCAACTCATTTGTGCACGCACACGCTCTCCTTCTCTCTCTCAAAGATAAATAAACATTAAATAATAATAATAAAATAAAATATGGGGAGCAGAGTTTGGTAAACGCCTTGGCTGGAGATTAAAGTAAGACTTCATATTGTGATCCCAAAAGGGTTAAATCCACATCACTAGGGAGTCAATTTAATGAGTCTTAGAAAATAGATGATCACCTTTCTTAAGGAAATGTATAGCATCCTTCTAATACATGCAAATTCAACAGAAGTTAGGATATACCAGGATTTCTCATTTAGCTGATTTTTTATTTAACGTAATTTCAAATAAATTTAGGCATACGATAATTACAGCAGGATTGCAACAGTTTTATAGAAATTGAGAATTATAGCATTGTGAATTAGGAGACAAGAGAAAAAAAAATTCTCACACATCCCCCTAAGAGCTAACATCATTTTGGTGTGTTAATCATTGATTCCTCAGCTGACCCCCCACACGGGAATCACCTGGGAAGCTTGTTACAGTGCAGATCTCAGGTTCCTTCTCTGAGTCAGAGTCACTGCGGGTAAGACCCCACAAATTTATATTTTTAACAAGCTCCCAGGGTTGATTCTGATTTGCAGCTGGGATATTAGCTTGTTTAGCTACTCAGGGGATAGTTTTACCACCAGTTCATCGGGAGGGCTCATTCCAGGCTTTGTGCACAGATCACCTCTGATGAAGGCAATGGGAAGCCACTAAAGGCTCCAAGCAGGAGGTGACCCAATCTTATTTGCTTTTAAAAGCTTATTCTGGAATCAGTTCATATGAGGGGAGGCAGACTTGGATTCAGGGGGACTGATTATGAAACATGGTGGACATAGCTGAGGCATATTTAGAAGGTGGATTTGGTAGAACCTGGTGATGACTGAATTTCACAAGGAAATAGCAAGACATCTTCTAGACTCAGGGAATAATATAGATGGTAAAGACTATTCATGGAGATAGGGCACACAAGAACTTTATTTCTCTCAAATACTTTTTATTATAATTTATTATTTTTCTCTCAAATACTTTTATTAAATTTTCTCTCAAATTATTGAGAGAAAATATAATTTATTTATAATTTCTCTCAAATACTTTTCCAAAAGATGGTATTTAAATAATGTATTTTAGTTTAGGCAAAATATAACTGCCATTATATTATAATGAAATCTTTAAGAGGGAAAAGTAGTAACTTCACAGTGGAGAAATCAGGTAGACTTCACCTTAACCAAGAGATACAAATTAATGTCACCAGGAATAACACATATCCATACCATGTACCCCTGATGTGATGCAGTGAGAAGGGCAGAGCATCACATCTGGGGTATTCTTACCAAAAGTACATAACCTTGTTTTTGTAATGAGAAAACCTCAAACTAAAAATGAGGGACATTCTACAAAATAACAGGCCAGTCCTCTTCAAATGTGTCAAGGGCAATGGAAGGCAAAGAAAAAGAGGCACTGTCATAAACAGAAGACTAAGGAGACATGACAGCCAAATAAAATGTGGAGCCTGGGACAGAAAAAGGATATTTAGTGGGAAAACTGACAAAATTTGAATAAGGTGTGTAAGTTATTTAATAGTGTTATAGCGTGTGATGGTCCCCAGGTTTTGATAATTATACTATGATTATGGAAGATGTTAGATTTAGGGAAATCTGAGTGAAGGGCGTATGTGTTTTCTGCTACTTTAGCCACTTTTCTGTATATCTAAATTACAAAGTTAAAAAATTACAAACAACATTCATTTTTGTAACAATTAAAAAATATAGAGTAAAAGACACCTTTAAAGGGTTTACAGCTTCTGTGATAAAGTCACTGGTGCTTGAAACAATGTGTATGTAGGGTACAAAATCTATGTGAATTGGTTCCAGTTCCTGTGTGTCTAGTAATTTTCCTCTTCACTAGTTTGGACTGGTTTAGGCTACAAAACCTCTGTATTTCCACTATCTTCATCATTGGTCTCAGCTGAACCTTTTGATATTGTGGGATTCCTGGGGGTAAATTCCTGCGTGACAGGTGAGGCCACATAACAGCACTCCTGGGCTGAAACGCTGAGATCAAGAGTGAAAGGCAAACTGTCCACAATATCTATTCCTTAATTTCCCTTCTGGAAACATCTCTTCCCAGAACTACGTTCCTACTCTGACCATTCTCTCCCTCACTGAGTAAACCTGAAACCCACTTTAACCCACTTGTTATCCCTCACAGCTATGGAGGGATAACTCGGAAATAGCAAAATCAACTCAGAAGTTCAGGTGTGAACAAGCAAGGAAGCCCCTCCTAGTTTTCTTCCCTCTCAAAAGACATTTGCATTTAACAACTATCCGGGATGAACTGGAGGGAATTTTACACTCTGAGGCAAGACCAGAGCAGTGCAGAGCTGGGTGGGGAGTTGCCAGTGTTTCTGGAGTCATTCAGGTACGTGAAACTTCTGGAGCTAAGGTTGCAAGGATCTTTGCACTCTGGAACTGGCCTGTTGTAGGGCCAACACCTAAATGTCCTGGGAGAAGTAACATGAGGTTACCTGTGTTAACTTCCATTGTTTTTGCCAGAATTGAGGCTTGTTATGTTTTGATGCTGACCTTGTTTTCAAGTTTACCTTGGTTTGACTCTCTCTTCAAAATGGCTGGAAGCTCTTGCTTTGATACTTACCAACACCATTAATATTTTGGGACCAGAAAACAGTATTATATTTTCATTGCCAACTCAAATGTAAATCGTGTTCTAAATCCCATATTAAAAATAAATTTTTTTTTTCAACGTTTATTTATTTTTGGGACAGAGAGAGACAGAGCATGAACGGGGGAGGGGCAGAGAGAGAGGGAGACACAGAATCGGAAACTGGCTCCAGGCTCTGAGCCATCAGCCCAGAGCCCGACGCGGGGCTCGAACTCACGGACCGCGAGATCGTGACCTGGCTGAAGTCGGACGCTTAACCGACTGCGCCACCCAGGCGCCCCAAAAATAAATTTTTTTAATGTTTATTTATTTTTGAGAGAGACAGAGACAGAGTGTGAGTTGGGGAGGGGCAGAGAGAAAGGGAGACAGAATTCTGAACAGGCTCCAGGCTCCAAGTTGTCAGCACAGAGCCTGACGGGGGGCTCGAACTCACAAACTGTGAGATCATGACCTGAGCTGTAGTGGGATGCTCAACCGACTGAGCCACTCAGGCACCCCTCTAAATCCCATATTACCATTAAGGTAGTTTGTTTACAATTCCTAGTGTTATTTGGCATTAACCTCTCCCACAAATGGCCATCAGGACATTTTCTCTTGAACAGTAGAGATGGTGATAGCTTTCTTAGTTGTTTACCCAGCATTATATGAAGCCTCCTTGCCTTTGTGTCCCCTGCCTGCCTTCAGCTGATGCAGTAAAAAGTCTGCCCGAGGCCCTGAGCTTCTTAGCAGAGAGAAGCCTGGCAAGTGGATTCAGGGCATTGTTTGCAGGACAGGTACCAGAGTCTGAGCCTTAGGAGCAGACTCAGGAGAGGGAGAGCTGTGCCCCGAGAGGTGAACTCTGACTGCCCAAAATAGTCCTCATAGTCTTTGTCCTCCAAGCCCGAACCTGATAAACAAGCTTTAATCTCAATTGCTCCCTGTCACCTGCCTTTTACTTGACACTGCAATTCTCCAGGTGGCTATTCCTGGAGGGTGCTTATCCAGAGATTCATTTCTTCCTTTTTATCTCACTGGCAATGTTAACTTTGACTTTATGGAAGTATAATTTATAAGCCATAAAATTCACCATTTCAAGTGTACAATTCAAGGACCTTTTTTTGTAGAAGTAAGAACTTTTTTACTGGGTTGTGCATCCATTGCTGCAATCCAGTTTTAGAACATTTCATCATCCTAGTAAAATTCCTTTATATCCGTTAACCCCCAACTCCAGGCAACCTCTTATCTATGTTCTTCTGTGTTAATATAGTGTTAATATAGACTTTTTTTTTTTGCATTTCATATAAGTGGAATAATATGGTATGTGGTCATTTGTGTCTGGCTTCTTTAACTTAGCATAATGTTTTTGAGGTTCTTCCATGAGGTAAGCAGGTCAGTGCTGTTTTTGTGATGGCAGGTTCCTACTACCCCAACCTCAAAATTCCTTAAAGCTGCTAAGACCACCTGCTCGTTAAGTGGTCCTCCCACTTCTCTTCCTGTTCCCCTAGCGTCAGTTTTCCACGTTATTGGGTCTGATCTGTTCTTCTCCCTGCTCAGCATGGATGGCCTCACCTGGGCTCAGCTGCCTGGCCCTGCCCTCTCCAGTCCACCTCACCACATTCAGGTCTTGTTCAAATGATACTTCCTTAAAGGGGTCCTCTCTGACCTCCTTGACTAAAATAACATCACTTGTCCTGAACTATTAGCTTGCCCTGCTCTGTTTCTTCATAGTTTATTAATTCTTTAAATTATATTTTCTGTTTATCTTTAAAAATATTTTTGAGTTATAATTGCCATATAACATTAGTTTCAAGTGTACGTCATTCAATAGATGTTTACATTGCAAAATTATCACCACAGTTAGTGAGTCTAGTTAATACCCATTATCATACTAACATATATGTTTTTTTCCTTGTGGTAAGAACTTTTAAAATCTACTTTCTTAGCAACTTTCAAATATACAGTGCAATGTTACTAACTATAGTCTTCATGCTGTTCATTATATACCGAGGACTGACTTATTTTATGACAAGAAGTTTGTGTTTGTTGACCACCTTCACCCATTCTGCACCCTCTGCCTTCCACCCCATCTCTGGCAACCACCAATGTGTTCTCTGTATCTGTGAGTTCATTTTGTCTTTTTAAAGATTTCACATATTAGGGGTGCCCGGGTGGCTTAGTCAGTTAAGTGTCTGACTTCAACTTGGTCATGATCTCACCGTTTGTGAGTTTGAGCCCTGCATCGGGCTCTGCTCTCAGCACAGAGCCTGCTTCAGATCCTTTGTCCCCCTCTCTGTCTTAGGCTGTGGTGGGCTTAGGTGATAGATACACTCCAGAGGTTAATAGGACAAAAAATTGAGAAGCCGTGCTTCTAGAGGATTTAGGGAATGGATGCCAGTGGGTGGTCGGCAACCATCTAGTTCAGGTGTTGGAGCTGGACATGAATGGTAAAAGCCCAGAAGAAGCTAGTAAAAAAAGATCTCTGAAATAATGAAAAGAGTTATTCCATCCTGAAGCCCTTTTTGAACAATTGGTATGTGGTGACCTTGGAATGTACTTTCTCAGGTAATGTCTTATCATCATCGATACATAGTCAAGACATTAGTTATGTCTAAGGATAAGAGGAATATTAAGTTAAAGTAAAATCATATTACTAGACATGATTTTATAAGGAGAGCTGAGAGAGTGCCTGGAAGTGGTTGGGGGCAGTCGTTTACTGTATGGTATGTGGGGATTTGGTGGGTCATTAGGTGTTATCATGTAAGGGAAAGGCTTACTAGTAGAGTGAATACGTAAGCTTGAATTAAGGCCATAGTGAATTCAAGGATAGTAGAATAAGAATGATGAAGGTTAATGAGAGCCTTGGTGGGCTAATGTTCATTAAGGCAAGGCTTCCTCCTCCAAATATATGGATGAGTAGGTGTTCAGCGATATGGGCAGTTTGTACTAGATACAGCTAGTGCTCTTGGTTGGATGAAAAGGCTAATGGTTTCGTTAACTACTAGTACTGGAATGAGTGGGATGGTTGTCCCTTGAGACAGAAAGTGGGCTAAGGATGCTTTTGTTTTGTGACGCAAACCATTAATTACTGTCCCTACTTAAGGTGGAATGGCTATTCCCAGATTCACTGAAAGTTGTATGGTAGGTGTAAATGAGTGTGGTAGTAGGCCCAGGGGTTTGCTGGGTCAATAAAAGGATGAGGAATAGAATATTAGGGTTCAGTTTTGTCCTTGATTTTGTCCTATGATTATGGATAGTTATTATTTGTTTTTTTTTTTAATATATGAAATGTGTTGTCGGATTGGTTTCCATACAACACCCAGTCTTGCTCATCCCAAAAGATGCCCTCTTCAATACCCATCACCCACCCTCCCCACCCTCCCACCCCCCATCAACCCTCAGTTCTCAGTTTTTAAGAGTCTCTTATGCTTTGGCTCTCTCCCACTCTAACCTCTTTTTTTTTTCCTTCCCCTACCCCATGGGTTTCTGTTAAGTTTCTCAGGATCCACATAAGAGTGAACGCATATGGTATCTGTCTTTCTCTGTATGGCTTATTGGATAGTTATTATTTGGTCTGATGTTAACTGACTTAGTCATTGTTTGATAGCAATTAGACAGTTGTTGACTAGCTGGCTAGGTATAGGGGATATAACGAATAAAACTTTAAGAGATAACCCTATCATTATTGGGGTACTGAAAGAGGCACATAGATTTTCATTTACTTTTTCTCTCAAGAGGTGAGGTACTCCAGTGTTGTCGTCGTTTTTAATTCTGAGCTTGATGGGTAGTAATGTTTTGAAATGTTTAGTTGAAATATAACAAATAGGGTTATAATGATTGATATGAAGGTGATAAATTATGTTGATGTGTCTAGTTGTGGCATATCATTAAAAAGAGGCTTAAACTCTGTCTTTAACTTATAAGGTTAATGCTATTTAGCTTCCTAATGACATTACAGTACAGTTGCAGATCATTTTTCTAAGTGTTTTAGTGGAATTAATTCAGGAATGATTGGTATAAAACTGATTTAACCCACATATTTCTGAGCACTGCCCATAATATAGGCCTGGATGTATAGGTATTCTGGTTGATTTAATTGTCTGGAGATGGCATCTATTTTTAGGCCTAGAGAGGGATGGATCATGAGTGTAAGATGTCTGCTAATGAGATTAATATTTGGATTGTTATTTCTATGCAAAAACAACTTGGTTGTCAACCTTTACTCGTTGTAGTTCTCCTGGTGTTAGGTGTTGTGTGGGGATCAAAGTTTAAGAAGTCAAAGAAGTCAAGAAATAGAAGTCACAGTTTAAGTCTTCATAATCTGTATATTCATAGCTTCAGTATCATTGATGGCCCATAGTTTTTACAGTTAGTCAGGGGTTGTTGATCTCAATTAGGATTAGGATAGTCGCTGGTAGGATAGTCTATATTGTTTCTACTTCTTGTACATCTTGTATTTAGGTTAATTTAGCTGTTAATATTAGTGAAATGATATAAAGAACTAGAGAGCTGATTAAGAAGATGATTATGTATGGTTGTTAAAGTGTAGGAGTTCTTCCATGATGGGGAATGTTGTACCTTAGAAGCCTAGTTGAATGGATATGCCACGAGATATAAAGAACTTACACCCAGGAGAGCCCGGGTGGCTCAGTTGGTTGAGCGTCTGACTTTGGCTCAGGTGATGATCTCCCAGTCTGTGGGTTCAGGCCCCACATTGGGTTCTGTGCTGACAGCTCAGAGCCTGGAGCCTGCTTTGGATTCAGTGTCTCCCTCTCTCTCTTCCCCTCCCCTACTTGTGCTCTCTCTCTCTCTCCCTCTCAAAAATAAATATACATAAAAAAATTTTTAAATGACTTACACCCATAATTTAACTTTGACAAAGTTATGTAATTTTTACTAATATTTCACTTTTGAGAAAGACATAATGGTTATGGTATTGACTTGAAACCATTTTGAGAGGGTTCTATTTTTTCCTTTCTTATTTTAGACTTATATAAGTGGGTTCTTCAAATGAATGATATTGTAGAGGGTAACCATGTAGTCATTCAAGATTAGTGTTAGTTAATTCCACTATTGCTACTTCTCATTTAGATGCAAATGCTTCTCAAATTATGAATATAATTAATATTACTGCTGTTAGGGAGATAAATAAACCTACAGATGGCACAGTATTTCATGTTATGTATGCATCTGGATAGTCAATGCAATGTCAGAGCATTCTTGAGAGGCCAAGAAAGTGCTATGGGAAGAAAGTTATATTAGCTCCAATTACTATGATTGTAAAGAGGCTTTTGCCCAAGTATGATTGAATGTGTAGCCTGAAAATAATGGGAATAGTGACTAAATCTTCCTATGATGGTGAATAATGCTCCTATTGATAATACATAGTAAAAATGTCTTACCAAACGTATGTGTCCTGGAGAATAATGTCTAGGGATGAGTTGGCTAAGACAATTCCTGTTAGACCTCCTACTGTGAATAGGAAGATAAAAGTTACAGTATGGCTAGTAATCATTTAATGTTTCTATGAAGGGTTTCTAGTTAACTAAATACTTTTATTCCTGTAGGGATGACAATAATTCTATTAGCTGATGTAAAACATGCTTGTGTATCAACATTTGTGCCTACTGTTAACATATGATAGGCTCATACAATAAAACCTAGGAATCCAGTAGATATTATGACTCAGACTATTCCTATATGTCCAAAAGGTTCTTTTTTACCTGAATAATACATCATACCACATGAAATTATTCTAAATTCAGGGAAGATAAGAATATAAACTTTGGGATATCTGGAGAATCGAAATCAAAATAGGTATTTGTGGGGCACCTGGGAGGCTCAGTCAGTTAAGTGTCTGACTCTTGATTTCGGCTCAAGTCATGATCTCACAGTTGTGGGATTAAGCCCCATGTCGGGCTCCATGCTGGGTATGGAACCTTCTTAGGATTCTCTCTGTCCCTCTCCCTCTGATTCTCCCCTGCTTTCTTCCTCTCTGAAACAACAACAACAACCACCAAACAAAAAAACTCAAAGTAGGTATTGGTATCAACTTGGGTTGTCTCCTCCTATAGGATCAAAGAATGTGGTGTGTAGGTTATGGTCTGTTAGTAATATGGTAATTCAGACTCAGACTGGATGTGATAGTAGTCGCAGGTTGGTTGTGGTTAGGAGGGATCCAATGAATGAAGGTGTTGGGTATTGAGATATAGCTGGGTGGTTTTATATTAATAATTATGGTAATATGATTGATAGCCCCTAAAATTGAGGCTACACATAGATGTAGAGAGAAGATGTTAAATTGACTGAGGCTTCTATGTGAGCTAGGTTGCTGGCTAGGGGTGATTATACTGTTCAACTGGTTCCTGTACCTGCTCCAACTGTTGGTGAGTAAGAGCAGAAATGATGGTGGTTATAGTCAAAAAGCTCATGTTATTTATTTGGGGGAATGCTTTATTAGGTGCTCTGATTGTTAAGGGGACTAAACAGTTTCCAAATTCTCCAATTATAATAGGTAATACTCTAAAGAAGACTATCACAAGTGCATGGGCAATTGTGAGTACATTATAAATTAGGTCATCTCCCGGTAAACTCCAGGTTGGCCAAGTTACATATAGGTTAAAAGCTTCAGGCAGTTCCTCCTATTTTAGTTAATGCACCAGATAGTAGGTATAGAGTGCTGATATCTTTATGGTTTGTGGAGAATAGTGGGCAGTTTATGAACATAAGTAAAATGGCTGAGTAAGCAGTAACCTCTAAATCTAAAGTCAGAGGTTGAGTCTTCTTTTTGTCAAGCCCTGTGGTGAATATCCTACTGAATTACAAATTCAAAGAAGCAGCTCCAACACTGCTGGGCTTCTCCTGCCCTTTTCCCCCCCTAGATGGTGAGAGATGTAATTGAAGCCAACTGATTAGTGTATTAACCACCAACTAAAATTTCATGGGGTGGAAACCCACCAATCTAGTAAGGTTTTAGCTTAAAGAACTTGATTTGCATTCAATTGATGTAGGATAGAGTTTTGTAATCCCTGTACTTTTTAGGAATTAAGTGAACATACTTGCTTAGGACTTTGAAGGGTTTTGGTCTTTTCTAACCTAAATTTCTAGTCCAAGATTGATAGGTGCAGGTGGGAGGACTGTTGTTGATGTTATAATTAGTGGTGTTAAAAGAGTTAATCATTTTGTACTTTCAAAATGTCCTTTTATGTTGTTTATTGATGGAAATATAATTAGTGATGTGAAGTTAATTGCATGTAGAAGTACAGATTGAGTAGTGCTATAATGGCTATTAACGTTGGTATAATAAGATCATTTTTTTTTGTCATTTCCTGGATAATTATCCATTTGGGCAGGAATCCTTAGAGAGGAGGAAGGCCTATTGATAGTATGGTAGTGAAGATTAATATAGTGATTAAGGGTATTTTGTTTCATATATATGAGAGTGATAGTGTTGTGGTGGATGAATTACACATAATATATATGTGGTGAGTGTCATCGTGATGTCATTGTAAGGTATTATTCATCTCATGTGGGCAACTGATGAATAGGATATGATTTTTCACAGTTGGGTTTGGTTAAGCCCACCTCATCTTCCAGTTACAATTGATGTAATAGCTATGATTAGAATTAAGTTTGGATTAATGGATGGTGAGATTTGGCATAAGACTGACATTGGTGCAGGGTTTTGTTGTATTAATAAAATTAACATGAAGATAAGGGAATTCCTTATGTTACTTCAAAGTAAAAAAAAAAATGTTTTAATATTTATATATTTTTGAGAGAGAGTGAGCGAGCAAGGGAGGGGCAGTGAGGGAGACATAGAATCTGAAGCAGGCTCCAGGCTCTGAGCTGTTAGCATAGGGCCCAATGCAGGGCTCGAACTCACAAACGGTGAGACCATGACCTGAGTCTAAGTTGGACGCTTAACCGACTGAGCCACCCAGGCACCCCTCTTGTGTTACTTCAGGTACTCAGAAGTGGAAAGGGGGAAGTCCAAGTTTTATAATGAGAGCTATTGTTACAATGGCAGATGGATGCTGTGGGATTAAAGATTTTTGTAATTGTTCATTGTCCATAGTATATTAAGTTAATAATGGCCATTATAAGCAGTATTGATGTGGTTGCTTGTGTTAGAAAATATTTAGTAGATACTGCTATGTCTGAGGGGTTAATCGTTTAATGCTTAAAAAGTAGTTTGATTCCTATAATTCCAGAAATAAGGTCTAAACATCTATTATTTACATTTACTCTGTCAAGGAAATTCTTTGTCAGACATATTTTTGGGATTGTGATGCCATACCTGGTGTAATTATAGGCAAGGATATGTATTACATACAAAGGGCTAATGTAATGATAGAAAGTTTTTTCACAAGAAATATATCAGTTAGTTGTTTTGGAATTGTGGGTAAAATGTCCAGATTCATGGGAAGGTAATGGTTAGTAGGAGGGTTTTGATAATAAAATTAACTGTATGTAGTTCTGGCATTCCTAAATGTTTTTAGGAATATGATTGTTGTGAAAATGTTTATTAGGATGATTTTGGCCTATTCTGCTGGGAAAAATAGGGCAAAAGGGCCTTCTGCATATTCAGTGCTGAAGCTAGTGACTAGTTCTGATTCTGAGGCTCTGTTGGTTTCTGGTAGGGTTGAAATGAATCATATCATGGCTAGTAGTCATGATAGAAAAATTAATCATAAGAATTCTTGATTAGTCATTAATGTTGGTAGTATAAACAGTCCATTTATTAACAGTACTGATAGTAAGATAATTACTAGAGTTACTTTATATGAAATTCTCTGGGCTACTGCTCCTACAGCTCCAGTTAAAGCATATTTGAATTTGAGGCCCATCCAAGTCAGAGGATGGAATATATAACTGAATTTGACATAGCTAGCATGAATAGGTTCTCCTAGGTTTATATTGACTAGTGGATATGGTATAGGCAGGGGAATTTATATTGTTGTTGCTATGGTGAGGGCTAAGATTGGTTCACTCATGGATATGGATATTGATGATGTTAGCATTTCATTGGTTCTTTAATGAATAGTTTTATAGCATCAACAATGGGTTGTAATAGACCATGAGGGCCAATAATTTTTGGTCCTTTGCAAAGTTGTATATATTCTAGCACTTTTCATTTGATTAGTTGAGGAATGCTATGGCAAGTGGGGTGGGGATAACCAATGAGATAATATTAATTCTAAACATGTTGTTAGGAAGAGGAATTGAACCTCTGACTATAAGGGTTTAAGTTTTACACAATTACTGGGCTCTGACACCCTACAAAAACCTGTTCTTGGGCAGGGAATATGTAAATTAACTAAATTAAGATTATACAATCTATTAGTTTGAGGGTACTTCAAACTAATGAAGTAGGCTTCAGTTTTCTTGTCCTTCCATATTGGGAGAAATTTATAATAGAAAGGAACTAACCTGGACTACTTCTGGTCTGAACTCAGATCATGTAGGATTTTAATCATTGAATAAATGAACCATTTATAGTGGCTGCACCTTTTGGATGTCCTGATATAACTGATAAACTCTATTGTTGATATGAACCCTAGAATAGGATTGCACTGTTATCCAAGGGTAACTTGTTCCGTCAATCAATATCTTGCATCAATAAGTGATGTAATATTTTGATTAGTGAGTCTAGATTTTAATCACTCAAAGGTTATTTTGTTCTTTAAGGTCACTCCAACCAAAATCGCTAGTCCACTTAAAGTCTTGTTATCCCTTATCACCTGATACAGTTCTATAGATCCCTTAACTCGTTTTTACTTTTTAAAATTCTTTTTTCTTTTTACTGATCTGTTTGTGTCAGTTCCACTGTACTTTCTTCCAGGTCACTGACTCTTTTGTCTGCTTCATCTAGTCTGCTATTGAATCCCTGTAGTGTATTTTTCAGTTGTTGTATTCTTTAGCTTTATAACTTCTGTTTGGTACTTTCTTATACTTTCTATCTCTTTGTTGAACTTCTCTTCATGTTCATCCATTCTTTTCTCAAGACTGGTGAGCATCTTTGTGACTGTTACTTTGAACTCTTCATCAGGTAAATTACTTATCTCTGTTTCAGTAAGGTTTTATTCTGGAATTTTAGCTTGTTCTTTTCTTTGGAACGTATTTCTTTGTTTCCTCATTTTGCTTACTCTATGCTTCTTATTTTTTAATATTTATTTATTTATTTATTTTGAGGAGAGAGCATGAGCAGAAGAGGGCCAGAGAGAGAGAGAGAGAGAGAGGATCCCAAGCAGGTTCCACACTGTCAGCGCAGAGCCCCATGTGGTACTAGATCTCAGGAACCATGAGATCATGACCTGAACTGAGTGAGATCAAGAGTCAGACACGTAACAGACTGAGCCACACAAGCACCCCTCTGTGTTTGTTTCTATATATCAAGTCAAAGAGCTATCTCTCCCAGTCTTAAAGGAGTAGTCACAGGAAGACTGGAGATGTGTTTCAGTCTGCTGTCTGTGTAGTACCCTGGGGGTGGTAGCCTACCAAGGACTGTCTCGCCAATTGTTTTAGCCCCATGGGGTACAGAAACACAAGTCCCCCTGGCCACAAGAGCCAGGTGTTCAAGGGGCATTTTCTGTAGGGATTGCATGTGCCTGTTGGGTTTTAGTGAGTGGGGTTACAGGAGAGTGCTGAGCTGGGATATGTCTGCCTGCTGAATTTAGTGAGGTAGGCTGTGAGGGAGCATGGTATCTCTTTTTATTTCTTCTTTGACCCATGATTCTTCAGTAGCATGTTGTTTAATCTTCACATATTGTGAGTTTTCTAGTTCTCTTATAATTGATTTCTACTTTCATATCATTGTGATGGAAAAGATGCTTGATAGGATTTCAATCTTCTTACATTTAAGACTTCTGCCCTAACATGACCTGTTTTTGAGAATGTTTCGTGTTTTCTTGAGAAGAATGTGTATTCTAGTGCTTTTGAATGGAATATTCTGTACACGTCAACTCCATTTGGTCTAATGTGGCATTTAGGGCAGTGTTTCCTTAATTTCTGTCTGAATGATGGATACATTGATGAAAGTGGGGTATTAAAGTCTATGAGTGCTGATGCATAGGGGCACTTGTGCCCCAATGTTTATAGCAGCGCTTTCAACAATAGTCAAATTATGGAAAGAGCCTAAATGTCCGTCAACTGATGAATGGATAAAGAAGTTGTGGTTTATATACACAATGGAGTACTACGTGGCAATGAGAAAGAATGAAATCTGGCCTTTTGTAGCAACGTGGATGGAACTGGAGAGTGTTATGCTAAGTGAAATAAGTCATACAGAGAAACACAGATACCGTATGTTTTCACTCTTATGTGGATTCTGAGAAATTTAACAGAAGACCATGGGGGAGGGGAAGGGGGAAAAAGTTACAGAGAGGGAAGGAGGCAAACCATAATAGACTCTTAAAAACTGAGGGTTGATGGGGGGCGAGGTGGGGGGAGTGGGTGATGGGCATTGAGGAGGGCATCTGTTGGGATGAGCACTGGGTGTTGTGTGGAAACCAATTTGCCAATAAATTTCATATTAAAAAAAATAAAATCTTCTATGATTAATGTTTATTTCTGCCTTTAGGTCTGCTAATCTTTGCTTTATATATTTAGGCACTCTTATGTTTGGGTACATAAATATTGAATATTTTATCCTCTTATTATATTGACACCTTTATCATTACCTAATTACCTTCTTTGTCTCATTACAGTTTTTGTCTTCAAGTCTATTTTGTCTGATATAAGTATAGCTACCCCAAATTTCTTTTGGTTTCATTTGCATGGAATATCTTTTCTCATTCTTTTACTTCCAGTCTGTGTGTGTCCTTCTCTCTGAAGTGAATCTCTTGTAGGCAGCAGATAGGTGGGGTTTTTTAAAAACTTTTTATTTGAGTGTTACATGTAACATGTAACGATGTTACATTAGTTTCAGGTGTACAAAATAGTGATTCGACTTTTTTATGTATTATGCTATGCTCATCAGGAGTGCAGACTACCATCTGTCACCATACAATACTATACTGTATCATTGATTATATTACCTATGTTGTGCCTTTTTATTCTCATGACTTACGATTCCATAAGTAGAAGCCTGTATCTCCATCTTCCCTTCATTCTGTCCATCCTCCTACCTACCTTTCCTCTGACAACCATCAATTTGTTTTCTATATAAGTCTGATTCCAATTTTTTGTTTAGTAGATTATACATGAAGTGACATTATACAGTATTTGCCTTTGCCATTCTGACATTGCACTTAGTACAATATCCTCCAGGTTCATCGTATTGTCTAAAATGAAAATACCTCATCCTTTCTTATGACTATGTAATATTCCATTGTATGTATATACCACATCTTCCCTATCCCTTCATCTATTGATGGACACTTACGTTTCTTTCATATCTTGGTTACTGTAAATAATGCTATAATAAACATAGGGTTGCATATATCTTTTCTGATTGATGTTTTCATTTTCTTTGGGTAAATAACCCAGTAGGGGAATTATTGAATCATAGGATATTTCTATTTTTAATTTTTTGAAGAAATCTCATACTGTTTTCTATAATGAGTGGAAATTAATTTCCACCAACAGTGTATTAGAGTTCCTTTTTATTCACATCCTCACTAACACTTGTTATTTCTTGTCTTTTGAATTTAGCCATTCTGATGGATGTAAGGTGATATCTCATCGCGGTTTTGATTTGCATTTCCCTGATGATGAGTGATGTTGAACATCTCTTCATGTGTCTGTTGGCCATCTGTATGTCTTCTTTGGAAAAATATCCAGGTTCCCTCTGCCCATTTTTAATCAGATTATTTGGGGGTTGTTGAGTTGTAGAAATTCTTTATGTATTTTTGATATTAACCTCTTATCTGATATATCATTTGTAATTGTCTTCTTCCATTCAGTAGGTTGCCTTTTTGCTTTGTTGATGGTGTTCCTTCACTGTGCAAGAACTTATTTTGACATAGTCCCTTTATTTTTTGGTTTTGTTTCCCATGCAAAGGAGACCATTCTAAAAATGTTGCTAGGCCAATGTCAGTGACATTACTTCCTGTATTCTTCTAAAGGATTTTTATGACTTCAGGTCTCACATTTAGGTCTGTAAAACCATTTTGAGTTTCTTTTGTGTATGGTGTGAGAAAGTGGTCCAGTGTTCATTCTTTTATATGTAGCTGTCCAGTTTTCCCTAGGACCCATTGATTGAAAAGACTATCTTTTTCCCCATTGTATATTTTTCCTCCTTTCTCATAGATTACTTGGCTATATAAGCATAGATTTATTGCTGGGCTGTCTATTCTTGTTCTATGGTTTATGTGTATCTGTTTTTGTGTCAGTGCTATTCTGTTTTGATTACTATATCTTTGTAGTATGTCTTGAAATCTGGGATTGTGATGCCTCCAGCTGATCTTCTTGCTCAAGATTGCTTTGGCTATTCAGGGTCTTTTGTGCTCGTATACAAACTTTTGCATTATTTATTTTAATTCTGTAAAAAATGCCATTAGTATTTTGACAGGGATTGGATTGAATCTGTAATTTCTTTGGGGAGTATGGACATTTTAACGATATTCTTCCAATACATGAGCCTGGAGGATCTTTCCATTTGTGTCATCTTTAATTTCTTTCATCAGTGTTTTATAGTTTTCAGAGTATAGGTCTTTCACCTCCTTGATTAAGTTTATTTCTAGGTTTTTATTCATTTTAGTGCAATTGTAAATAGAATTGTTTTCTTAATTTCTTTTCTGCTCTTTTGCACTATTGTATATAGGAATAATACTGATTTCTGGGTATTAATTTTGTATCCTACAACTTACTGAATTCCTTTATTCAAATAGTTCTTTGGCGGAGTCTAGGATTTTTTATGTATAGTATTTATGTCATCTGCAAATAGTGACAGTTTAATGTCTTCCTTACCTATTTGGATGCCTTTTTTGGTCTTATTTCTGTGGCTAGGACTGCCAGTACTACATTTTGAATAAAAGTTTGAAAGTGGATATCCTTGTTTTGTTCCTGATTCTTAGAGAGAAAGTTCTAAGTTTTCACTACTGAGTATATTAACTGTGGGGCTTTTTTATGTATGACCCCTATTATGTTGAAGTGTGTTACCTCTAAACCCACTTGTGAGAGTTTTTATGATGAATAGATGTTGAATTTTGTCACATGATTTTTCTGTATCTATTGAAACGGTCATATGATTTTTATCCTTCATTTTATTTATGTGGTATAACATGTTGATTGATTTGCAAATATTGAACTATCTTTGCATCCCTAGAATAAATCCTATTTGTGGTAAATGATTTTTTAATGTATTTTTGAATACAGTTGCTAATATTTTGAGTATTTTTTTGCATCTGTGTTCATCAGGATATTGGCCTATAATTTGTGTGTGTGTGTGTGTGTGTGTGTGTGTGGTATCTTTGTCTTGTTTTGGTATCAGGGTAAAGCTGGCCTCATAGAATGTATTCTGAACTTTCTTTCCACTTCTGTTTTTTGGAACTAGTGTGAGGAAACAGTTATTAACTCATCTTAAATGTTTGGTAGAATTCATCTTTGAATCCCTGTGGGTCCTGAACTTTTATTTTTTGGTAGTGTTTTAACTAACAATTCAGTTCTGTTGCTAGGACCAGTCTCTTCCAATTATCTATTTCTTCTTGAATCAGTTTTGGAAGATTGTATATTTCTAGGAATTTATCCATTTCTTCTAAGTTGTCCAATTTGTTGTCATATAATTTTTTCATGATATTCTCTTACAATCCTTTGTATTTCCATGGTGTCCATTGTTAATTCTTTTTCATTTCTGATTTCATTGTTTTGGGTCCTTTCTCTTTTTTTTCTTCATGATTCTGGCTAAGTGTTTATTAATTTTATCTTTTCAAAGGACCAGCTCTTTCATTTTTTCTATTGTGTTTTTTAATCTTTACTTTCTTTACTTCTGCTCTGATTTATAATTTCCTTCTTCTACTCACCTTGGGCTGTATTTGTTCTTTTTCTAGTTCCTTTAGGTATAAGGTTAGATTCTTGATAATCTTTTTTTGTTGTTAATATTTTGTTTTTAAGTAATCTCTACACTCAACATAGGGTGCAAACTCACAACCTCAAGATCAAGAGCCACTTGCTCTACTGAATGAGGCAGCCAGGTGCCCCAAGGTTAGATTCTTTATTTGAGCTTTTACTTGTTTCTTGAGGTAGGTCTATATCACTATGTATTTGCCTCTTAGAACTGCTTTCATTATGCCCCAAAGATTTTGGAGCATGGTGTTTCATTTTCATTTCCTCTATGTATTTTTAAATTTCTTATTTGATTTCTTCACTGACCCATTGTTGTTTAGTATCATGTTATTTAGCCTACACGTTTGTGTTTTTTTCAGTTTTTTTTCTTGTGATTGATTTCTAGTTTCTTACCCTTGTGGTTAGAAAAGATGCGCAGTATGATTTCAGTCTTAAATTCTTAAGAATGAATTCTTAAATTTATTGAGACTTGTTTTGTGGCCTAATCTATTCTGGAAAATGTTCCATGTGCACTTTAAATTTTTTTTTTCAACGTTTATTTATTTTTGGGACAGAGAGAGACAGAGCATGAACAGGGGAGGGGCAGAGAGAGAGGGAGACACCGAATCGGAAACAGGCTCCAGGCTCTGAGCCATCAGCCCAGAGCCTGACGCGGGGCTCGAACTCATGGACTGCGAGATCGTGACCTGGCTGAAGTCGGACGCTTAACCGACTGTGCCACCCAGGCGCCCCCATGTGCACTTTAAAAGAAGGTGTATTCCATTGTTTTTGGATGGAATGTTCTGTATGTGTCTGTTAGGTCCATCTGGTCTAATGTGTCATTCAAAGATACTGTTTTCTTATTGATTTTTCTGCCTGGCTGATCTATCTACTGATGTAAGTAGGGTACCCCCTACTATTACTGTATTATCACAAATTTCTTTATGTCCACTAATATTTGCTTTATGTATTAGGTTCTCCAGTGTTGGGTACATAGAGTATTACAATTGTTATATCCTCTTGTTGGATTGATCCCTTTATCCTCATATAATGCCCTTTTGTTGTCTCTTGTTAGAGTCTTGTCTTAAAGTTTGTTTTGTCTGGTGTAAGTATTTCTACCCCAGCTTTTTTTTCCCCCACTTCCATTTGTGTGGTAAATGTTTTTGTTTGTTTGATTTTTGTTTTTTGGTTTTTTTTTTATCCCTTCACTTTCAGTCTATTTGTGTATTTAGGTCTGAGGTGAGTCTCTTATAGGCAGAATATAAATGGTTGGGGTTTTTGTTGTTGTTGTTTTGTTTTGTTTTACTCATTTCACCACACTGTGTCTTTTAATTGGAGCATGTAGGCTATTTACATTTAAAGCAATTATTGATAGGTATGTACTTACTGCCATTTTGTTAATTGTTTTCTAGTTGTTTTGTTGGTTCTACTCTGTTCTTTTCTCTTGCTCCCTTCTTTGTAATTTCTTTTAATTTTTTTAAGTTTATTTTTTATTTATTTTTGAGAGAGAAATAGCGAGTGAGTGGGGGAGGGGCAGAGAGAGAGGGAGAGAGAGAATCCCAAGCAGGCTCCACGCTGCCAGCACGGAGCCCGATGTGGGGCTCAAACTCACACACCTTGAGATCATGACCTGAGCCGAACGAAACCAAGAGTCGGACTCTTAACCAACTGAGCCACCCAGGTGCCCCTCTCTTTCTTGTAATTGATAAGTTTCTGTAGTGTTATATTTGGCTTTCTTTCTCTTTAATTTTTGTGTATTCTTTGATAGGTTTTGGGTTTTTGATTACCATGAAGTTCATATATAACATATTAACTATATAGCAGTCTGTATTAAGTTGATTATCACTTAAGTTCAAAAAATGTTAAAAAAAAATGTTTTACTCCCTCCATGTTTTATGTATATGCTGTCATATTTTATATCATTTTATTCATAATTTTCTTACATCTAATTATGGCCACTTCTTTTTCCTTAAAGTCCCTTTAACATTTCCTATAAGGCTGGTTTGGTGGTATAAACTCCTTTAACTTTTGTGTGTCTGGGAAACTCTTTAGCTTTCCTTCAGTTGTCCATGATAACCTTGCTGGGTAGAGTATTCTTGGTTGTAGGTTTTTTCCTTTCAGTACTTTGAATATATCATGCTACTTCCTTGTGGACTGCAAACTTTCTGCTGAAAAATCAGCTAATAATTTTATAGGGTTTCTCTTGTATATAATTTTTTGCTTCTCTCTTGCTGCTTTTAAAATTCTCTCTTAATAATTAAAATATTAAAGATTAAAGATAATGTGTTATGGTGTGGACTTCCTTGGCTTTTTCTTGTTCAGAACTTTCTATGCTTCTTGAACCTGAATGTCTATTTTTTTTCTCATAGGTTAGGAAGGTTTTCAGCTATTATTTCTTCAAGTAAGTTTTCTGCCCCTTTTTTTCTCTCTTCTCCTTCTGGGACTCCTATAGTGTCAAAGTTTATTTCTTTGATGTTGTCCAAAAGATCCTTTTACCTGTCCTCATTTTTTTCTTCCAAGATTTTATTTAAACTCAAGTTAGTTAACTTATAGTGTTATATTGGTTTTAGGAGTAGAATTTAGTGAATCATCACTTACATATAATACCCAGTGCTCATCACAAGTGCCCTCCTTAATGCCTTTCACCCATTTAGCCCATCCCCTCATCCACCTTCCCTCCAGCAACACTGTTCTCTACAGTTAAGAGTCTCTTATGGTTTTCCTCCCTCTCTGTTTTTATCTTATTTTTCCTTCCCTTCTCCTATGTTCATCTATTTTGTTTTTAAAATTCCACATATGAATGAAATGGTATGTCTTTAACTAATTTCACTTGGCATAATATAGTCTAGTTCCATCCACATTGTTGCAAATGGCAAGATTTCATTCTTTTTGATGGCTAAGTAATATTCCATTGTATAAATATACCACTTTTTCTTTATCCATTCATCAGTTGATGGACATTTGGGTTCTGTCCATAATTTGGCTATTGTTGATAGTGCTGCTATAAACATTGGGGTGCATGTGCCCCTTTGAATCAGTATTTGTGCATTCTTTGGGTAAATACCTAGTAGTGCAGTTGCTGGGTTATAATATAGCTCTATCTTTAACTTTCTGAGAAACCTCCACACTATTTTCCAGAGTGTCTGCACCAGTTTGCATCTCCAGGAGCATTGTAAGAGGGTTCCTCTTTCTTCACATCTTCACCAACATCTATTGTTTCCTGAGTGGTTAATTTTAGCCATTCTGACAGGTGTATGGTGGTATCTCATTATGGATTTGATTTGTATTTGTATTATGAGTGATGTTGAATATTTTTTCTTGCATCTGTTAGCCATTTGTATGTCTTCTTTGGAGAAATGTCTGTTCATGTCTTCTGCCGATTTCTTGACTGTATTATTTTTTGGGTGTTGAGTTTGATAAGTTCTTTATAGATTTTGGTTACTAGTCCTTTATCCAACATATCATTTGAAAATATCTTCTCCTATTCCACCAGTTGCCTCTTAGTTTTGTTGAATGTTTCCCTTGTTGTGCAGAAGCTTTTTATGTTGATAACATCCCAATAGTTCATTTTTTGTTTTTGTTTCCCTTTCTTCTGGAGATATGTCTATAAAGAAGTTGCTAAGGCTGAGGTCAAAGAGGTTGCCGCCTGTGTTCTCTTCTAGGATTTTTATGGCTTCCTATCTCACATTTAGGTCTTTCATCCATTTTTTAATTTATTTTTGTGTATGGTGTAAGAAAGTGGTCCAGTTTCATTCTTCTGCATGTTTGTGTTCAGTTTTCCCAGTACCATTTGCTGAAGAGACTGTCTTTTTTCCATTGGATATTCTTTCCTGTTTTGTTGAATAGGAGTTGACTACACAGTTATAGCTCCATTTCTGGGTCCTCTATTCTGTTACATTGATCTATGTGTATGCTTTTGTGCTGGTACCATACTGTCTTGATGAGTACCGTTTTGCAATACAGCTTAAAGTCCAGAATTGTGATGCCTTCAACTTTGTTTTGCTTTTTCAACATTACTTTGGCTATTCAGGGTCTTTTGTGGTTCCATTCAAATTTTATAATTGTTTGTTCTAGTTCTGTGAAGACTGCTGGTGTTATTTTGATAGGCATTGGATTGAATGTGTAGATTGCTTTGGGTAGTATAGACATTATTTTTTAAAATTCTTTTCTCTTTTTGCTGTTAAGCTTAGGTGCTTTTCATTACCCTCTCTTCCAGATCCCACTGATATGTTCTTCTGCATCAGCTAATCTGTTGATTAAATTTTGTTTTAAAATTTTTAATGTTTATTTATTTTTAATAGAGAGAGAGAGGGAGCATGGACAGGGGAGGGGCAGAGAGAGAGGGAGACACAGAACATGAAGCAGGTTCTGGGCTCGCGGGGCTAGAACTCACAAGCCATGAGATCATGACCTGAGCTGAAGTCAGACACTTAACTGACTGAGCCACCCAGCTGCCCTAAATTTTGTTTTAAATTTCAGTTACTGTATTCTTCAACTCTGATTCGTTCTTTTTTTGTATTTTCTGATTTCTGCCAGTCTTTCCTCCAGCCCAGTAAGCATCTTTACAATCATTACTTTATGTTCTTTATCAGGCATATTGCTTATCTCCATTCCATTTAGTTCTTTTTCTGAGGTTTTTGTCTTGTTCTTTCTTTTTGAACATATTCCCCTGTCTCTCCATGTTGCTTGACTTCTCTTTTTGTTTCTATAGATTAGCAGAACAGCTGCTTCTCCTAAACTTGAAGGAATGGTCTTATGTATGGTCATCCCCTATATAGACTGTGTGCTTGGTGACTTTTGCTGGCTTTCTGGAGCTGTGAACGGTGTGGGCCAGGGGTCTTAGGGCTCTCTGTGCTGTAGGCACCTGGAAAGACAGCTGAAGTTGAAATGGGGGCAAGCTGAGGGTCCCAGGGCTCTATGAACAGAGGGCACCTTGACAGGATAGCTGAAGCTAAAGTGGGTTTAAACTGAGGTTTCCAGGATTCTTTGCACAGAAGATGCCCTGTAGCAGTGGCTGTAGCTAAGGTGGGGTATAGGCTTGATGATCCTCCATGAAGCCAAGGTGGGATATAGGCTAGGGTATTCCATGCAGGGGGCAACCTGACAGGATAGCTGAAGCTAAAGTAGGCATGGTCCAGAGTGGTCCCTGGGCCAATATGCCCAGGCAGGAGAGCTGAAGCCAAGGGGGAGCAAGCTGGGGTGTCTTGGGTGCTCAGCACAGTGGATGCCTTGGCCAGGTGACTGGAGCCAAGGCTGACATGAGTGGGATTGTCTCTGAACAGAGAGTGCCCTGGTGGGGTGGCTGGAACAGGCACCGGTGGGGGTAGGCACAGGCGGGGAATTTCCAGGGTGCTTCATGCAGGGAGCACCCTGGTGATGTAGCTAGATTTGAAGCAGATGGAAGTCAGAAGGTACTGGAACTCTCTGCATTGGAGGTACCCTGGAAAGCTGTCTTAAGCCCAACTGGTGTAGGCCTGGAGTGTTCCAGAGTGCTTTGCTTTGCACCTTGGTACAAAAGCTGTTGCTATAATGATTGTAACCAGGAGTTTCCAGGCCCTGTGGCCACCTTGGTGGAATGAGTAGGCTGATGTGGGCTAGAAGCCCGGGGCTCACTGACAGGCAGGCTTATTAGGATGCCTGGGCTGTACCCTGGTCTGTGCTTTGAAGGTGGAGGGAGAGTGTAGACTATGTCTAGCAGTTCCTCTCACCTAGAGATGGTTCCAGAAGCTCTCTTGCTGTTTGGCAGAATTCTAGGGCTGGTTCTTTTATATGATAGCTATTCTTTTAAATTGCAGGTTTGTTTGTTTGTTTGTTTTGTGCCCATGGACAGATAGATCTGCTCCCAGTCCCTCAGTACCATCCCTCCCCACTACTGTTTGCAGCAGTGGAGGGGTCCTTTGCTACCATCTCTTGCCGTTCTCTTTTGCCATCTTTTGTTGTGCAGAAGCTGTTCAGTTGGCCCTAGTTCTTCTTCAGGAGGAATTGCTCTATAAATAGGTATAATTTGTTGTGTTGCATGGAGGAAGTGAGTTCAGTGTCTGCCTACATCACCATCAGACTGGAATTCTAGATGGGTCTTGTAATTTTATCCATTCAGTCACTCTGTGTCTTTTGACTGGAGAATTTAGTCCATTTACATTTAAAGTAGAGCAACAGGTATGTACTTATTCCATTGTGTTAATTGTTTTATGGTTGTTTTGAAAATCCTTTATTTTTCTTGTTCTCTTCCTCGGTGACTTGATGATTTTCTTTAGTGGTATGCTTAAATTTCTTTCTCTTTCTCTTTTGTGTATCTACTATGTGTTTTGCGTTGTGATTACCATGAGGCTTACATAAAACAACTTATAACAGTATTTTAAGTTGATGATGACTAAGTTCAAACACATTCTAAAGCTCTACAGTTTTTTACTTCCCTCTGACTCCACAATTTGCTTTTGATGTCACATATTACATTTATCTTGTGTAGCCATTAATATTTTTTGTAGTTATGGTTATTTTTATTACTTTTGTCTTTTAACCTTCATACTAGTTTTATAAATTAACTCACCATTTTTACATTAGATTATTCTGAATTGTATAATATATTTACTTTTGCCAGTGAGATTTATACTTTCATATGTATTGCTCTCACTAATTAGCACCTTTTCCTTTCCTTTCAGCATTTCTTAGAAGGCATTTCTAGTAGTGATGAACTCTACAGCTTTTGCTTGTCTGGAAAACTATATCTCCTTCAATTCTGAAGGACAACTTTGCTTGATAGAGTACTCTTAGTTGACACTTCCTTTCAGCACTTTGAACATATTATCTTGCTCCTTTCTGGCCTGCAAAATTTCTGCTGAAGAATATACTCATAGTCTTATAGAGTTCCCTTGTATGACAAGTTGTTTTTCTCTCTTTGCTTTAAATATTCTCTCCTTGTTGGGGCGCCTGGGTGGCTCAGTCGGTTGAGCATCGACTTCGGCTCAGGTCACGATCTCGCGGTCCGTGAGTTCGAGCCCCGCATCGGGCCCCTGTACTGACAGCTCAGAGCCTGGAGCCTGTTTCAGATTCTGTGTCTCCCTCTCTCTGACCCTCCCCCGTTCATGCTCTGTCTCTCTCTGTCTCAAAAATAAATAAACGTTAAAAAAAAAATTAAATATTCTCTCCTTGTCTTTAACACTTTAATTATGTGTCTTGGTGTGGATCTCTTTCGGTACATATGTTTTTGAACTTTCTGGGCTTCCTGGATCTTGCTGTCAGTTTCCTTTCCCAGGTTGGGGAAATGTTCAGCCATTATTTGTTCAAATAAATGTTCTGCCCCCTTTTCTCTCTTCTTCTGGGACCCTATAATGTGAATGTTGGTCTCTTTGATCTTGTCCCATAAGTTCTTTATGCTTTCTCATTCTCTTTTCTTTTTGCTGCTCTGATTGGGTGAGTTCCACTGCCCTGTCTTCAAGTCCACTGATTCTTTCTTTTGCTTTATCTAGTCTGCTATTGAACAATGTAGTGTGTTTTTTTTTTTAGTGCAGATATTGTATTTTTCAGTTCTGTGACTTCTGTTTGGTACTTTTTTATATTTTTTCTTTGTTGAAGTTCTTACTGTGTTCATCTATTCATCTCTCACGCATGGTGAGCATCTTTATGACAGTTACTTTGAACTTTTTATCAGGTACATTACTTACCTCTGTTTCATGGAGGGCTTTTTCTAAGGTTTTGTCTTAACCTTTTGTTTGGAAGGTATTCCTGTTTCTTCATTTTCTTTGACTCTGTGTTGGGTTTTTATTATTTAAAATAACCACTTCTCCCATTCTTGAAGGGGTGACCTCATGTTACCTTACTATTGAAACCTATTGTTCAACCCTGCCCTAGCTCTTGATAGTCTGCCAAACCTTTGTGATTGTCTAAGCAGCCTACTATAGTCTTGGTGGCTTCCAGTAGGTGAGGGTGTACCAAGATCTCTCAGTGCCCTAAAGGAGAGTATCTCAGTCAGCACCTAGATTCAGGCTGATTGGAAGCCAAACACTCAGACAGCAGCTTTTAAAATATGCCATTATTCCTCTTTCAGGGGAAGACTGGACATTTCTGTGTGCTCCCTCTGTGCTGATCCTTGGGATAATAGCCAGTTAAGAACTGTTTCTTTGTTTGCCACCATTAACACAAGAACACAAGCCCTGTGAACACAAGTACCTCTGGCCACGAAAGCCAGGCTATCAAGGGATGTGGTATGGCCACAAATGCTGGAAACTCTGATGATATGGGGCAGGACAGAGGCAGGAAGATGATGACACCTGCCAGCCTCCCTGGTCTCCAGAAGGGATTGTAGTTTTCCCTTAGATGTGTTTTTAATGAGAAGTTTGCCCATTAGGCCACAGTGATGAAGATAAGCTAATAGGCCTCTTTCACAGAAATACTAGAGGTGCATTTCAGACTGCTGTCTCTGTGTTGTGCCCTGGCAAGGAGGGAGCCGCTTAAGAACTGTTTCTCCATTTGTTGCAGTCCTATGAGACTCACAAATGTAAGTCCCCCAGGCCACCAGAGCCCAGTGTGATCAAGGGTTGCCCTTAGGCAGCAGCTGCAAAATCCACGGCACCAGATGTGTGAATGAATGCCTTTCCAGGAAATACTGGTGACACGGAAGGAGGCAGAAGGAGAGTGTGAAAATGGCTCCCACTGGCCTCTGTGGTCTTTAGAGTAGTTCAGTAGGCTGCTATGTGTGTGTTAAGTTAGAAGCCTGTCCCTCCCTCAGGACAAATCTTTAAGATAAGCACACAGGTATTTTTCACAGGAAGACTGGGCACTTTTCAGTTGGCTTCCTCTCCGCCGAGCTCTGGGGGTGGCCAGAGCAGTCTGCATGAGCCCTTTAAGAACTGTTTCTTGGGTGTGTGAAATGGGTGAAGCCGTCACAAGGCATAAACTTCTAAAAGTTTTGGGGATGTCATGTCCAACATGGTGACTATAGTTAATAGCACTGTGCTGTACATTTGAAAGTTGCCGAGAGTAGATCTTAAAACTCTTAGAATTTTCTCTATTCTCATAGACTTTTCATCTTTCAAATTAAAACTGTGAGTAGACTACAGAAAACAAAAGTACTTCTCATTTTGCTATAGCCTCCGGGTCTCATGGTCACAAACACCATTGGCTGTCAAAGCTAGATGCTTTGGGGGCTCGTCTCTTAGGCACAGATGTTAAAAGTTGGGGTGCCAGATGTGGGGTCCAGACCCTTCACTCCTCAGGAAGAATCTCTTGAGTTGTGAGTTCCCCCTGGGTGGCCGTGCTGGGCGTGGGGGGTGGTTAAGGTAAGACTGTGTCTCAGCCTCTCCTGTTTCGATGTGTGTTTTCTCATTTTCCCAATTCATAGGACTTATCTACTTGTGTTTCTTTTAGAGGACATTATTCTGTATGTAACTGTAGATTCAGTGCATCTGTGGGAGGAGGTAGTTCAGGACCCTCCTATGTCACGACCTTGAACAAGAACCCTCTTGTTTATGATCTTAGTTCTACAATAGTGGGTAAGAGTACAGACTCCAGGGTCCAGCTGCCAGGGTTACTGCCCTGCCTGTTCACTTCCTGGCTGGGGAACTTAGGTCTTTGTCGAATGGGGGTAAGGGTAGCAAATGGCTTGTAAGGTTGCTTGAGGACAGAGTGCTTAGGGCTGGGGGGCACTGGGGACTCAGCAAAATAATTTATCCTCTGTCTTCTCCATCTGGAGGGTCAACTTCTTGAGGGCAAGACTTTTTTTCTTGGCACCCCTGCCCCCTAGAATGAATGGATGGAGACTATGGCTAAATATTCCGTATTCATTGGCCTCAGCCCTCATCCCACTGGCCTGACTATTGTATTCCAGTCCGATCTCTGCTTTTTTCTGGGCCCCTCACAGCTTTCAATCCTGTCTTTCATGCACCTTTGGGTCTTTGTAGCCTTTCTGGTCAATGGCTATGTGGTCTGTCCCAGGGAACTCCCCAAGGCTGGTGAAACTGTGTATAATACACAGACCGGTGACAGGCTTTCTTGGGTGAAATTTAATCTTTCCAGTGAGCAGCACCATTTGTGTGTAATTGCCGAAGTTCTAGTGGGAGTATTAGGACACAGTAATTGCCAAATTTTACACTATTCCAGGTGTGTACACATGAAGCATGGTAAATGTGACTATTTCACAAAAGCCACAAATGCTCTATGGTGTGTGTAGCAAAGCCCTGTGATGAGGCAGTTAGACTACCTGTGCAATGTGTACAGCTTTGTTTTCAAAACACCGTAGGATCAGTGTAAGACAGAGCGGAGGGGCAGAGCACTGGACAGAAGGTGGCATCTAATAGGGGAGATACCTGAGATTTGGGAAGGAGCCAACCTCATATACTTCTAATGTTTAAGGCGTAAGAAAGCTACCCGCAGGGGTGCCTCAGTAGCTCAGTCGGTTAAGCGTCTTTGGCTCAGGTCGTGATCTCAGTTTGTGAGTTTGAGCCCCCCACATCAGACTCTCTTCTGTCAGCGTGGACCCTGCTTCAGCTTCTCTGCCCCTCCCCCACATTTTCTGTCTCAAAAAAACCATTAAAAACAATTTTAAAAAAAAGCTACCTTCAGTTTGTGGGCTCAGTTAACCAGCTAAAATCTAGATGTGAGAGAACTCGCAATTAGAGACCAATTATTTGGTAGGCATTTTTATAAGTGTACCGTATTGCTTATTTCTCATAATTACCACTCACTAAGTGAGAGTTGGGATTTGAACCTGGGCCTGACTGACTTCTCCTGAAGCTGAGACCCTACCCACTGCATTTTCACTTTCCACTGTTAAGTAGGAGACCTCAGCGGCAAAGTAGGGCTGGATTTTGTGCCAGCTTGACAATGCTCTGGACTGACTGGGAACAACCCAGTTGTTCGTACCTCAAATGACCCAACTGGTCTAAGGGACAGGCTGCCTCTAGCTTATCTATGCAACTGTATTTTTTTCCCTGCCATGCTGGTCAGCAGGTGCATGGCAGCTAGTGTTAGCATCTCTCCCGGTAGGTGGTGGGTGGTGGTGATGTCAGTCTGTACGTGCTGATAGCGGGCGGCACACTTTTCTCGGGGGGAGGGGGATACAGTGCATCACATGTTCGATGACAGCCACACTGTATACATTTCTTATTGAAACTCTGATAGAATACCTGATTCTAGATGAGAAAGTAGCCACCTTTCAGCTAGGCTTGCTATGTAGTGATATATACTTGACAGAAAACGGTGTCTAATTTCAGACCTCAATGTGAAAGGCAGAGCTCTAAAGAAAAGCACAAATATGTATGATTGGAAAATCGGACTTATCTGGGGAAGTACAAGTTAATGGAATAACGAGGTGATCTTTTAAACTTTTTTAAGGTTAAGATACTTCCTACAAAGTAGTGGTTTTATTTTAGTCATCTGATGAAGCAAGACAAAGAAGAAACTGTTTTCTTCTCATAAATTAGATCAGCATTTCCCAGACTGATGCCCAAAGGAACAGTGTTTCATGAGATGTTAATGCCTTGAAATGTTATGAACTATACTTTGAGGAATGGTATATCCTCCTCTTAAAAAGGTGGCAGGGGTGAGGGACCGAAACTGTTTAAGTCTGTTCCTAAGTGGTCCGTGGGGGAAACAGCTTGGGGAATGCTGAAATTTCTGATTTTAAGCTAGGTTTGGATAAATGTATCTGGGTAGTTCACTCGTGTGATCTCTCAGTTTTATATGCTAGGTACTCTGATGTCCAGGATAGTTTGTAACCAAACTGATAGGTCAATAATCTGAAGCTTCTGGTCTGCTGCTTTTTAAGAAGAGGTGTCCAAAGCAAAAGAGCCCTGACTCCAATGATCGGCTGAGTGGTTAATACAGAGGAGAGTGAGCCTGCCTCTAATGGCTGCATCACAATAAACCAGGGAGCTGGAATGGATGCACTCACCCTCTTCTCAGGGCTGGCCTTCTAGGACTTCCTTGTTTGGAAACTAACTTGTACGGAAAGGCGAACGCTTTTCCAACACAAAAGTGATGTGATCCAGAATGCCCCTCAACACAAAGGAACCAGAAATCAAGCCTCCCATTCTTAAATAACATTTATTATTGTTGTAAAGAAGTCTTTTTCATGAGAACAGCTCTCACATTTAAAGCTATATTGGTTACGGTTACAGAAGCACATTTCACTGAGTGCTCTATATGAAGTGTGCCCGACTACGGCTCTGAATTCAGCGATCTATTATTCACGATGTGTTGGCTGCCATTTAGCTATTTATCCAAACATGCCTTTTTAATTTTTTTTTTTTTTTTTTTTTTAAAACATTGGCCTGCACAGGGTGGAAAAAAAAACGCCAAGGGCTTGCTAAAAAGGAGAAGCCTAAAAAAGATAAAATTCCCGCAGCAGTTCTGTTCAACTGCAGTCTGTGAGTGCGGGAATAGTGTCCACATGGGGAAGCATGATGCCCAGTGGTTTCTCCGGGTTAACGGTGTGAAAGCCCTTGAGGTTTTCCCCGGCTGTCAGGAGGGAGTGGGAAATTCCATTTACTGAATCCAGTCGATGTTCAGGCACCGTGCTATGAATGCAAACATATCCGAGACTTCTTCTATCACTTTGGCCGTGGGCTTCCCAGCCCCGTGGCCTGCCTTGGTGTCCACGTGGATAAGCAGGGGGTTGCTCTGCTTCCGGCTACGGCCCACGATGTACTGAAGGGTGGCAATGAACTTCAGGGAGTGGAGTGGGACCACGCGGTCATCGTGGTCGGCGGTGAGGAGCAGCATGGACGGGTACTGGATGTCGTCTGCCTCCGGTAACTTCACGTTATGCAACGGAGAATATCTGAAAGACAAAGGCAGTTTCGTGGGGCCAGATATCTAAAGCAAAGTTGTTTGTTCGCTAGGCCCATCAAGGAGGACTGGTGGGCCCAGTGAGCGAGGCAGCGTAGCAGCTTAACTTCTCCAGTGACGGCTGCAGCTAGCTGGCACACGGGGGACCGCCACAGACCCTGCCTGCATCGTCAGCTGGGCCCTAGCGGGCTGCGCTGTTGGAAACCGGGCAGCGGTGTCATGTATTTGCTTGCGCTTTGGAAGACTGTGTAAAAAGCAAAACCTCACGGGGCTGTTGAAATGACCGTAACTATATATGCACACTTACGGTCTTGAATGATTCCCATACTCTTTAGACTTACTTTTTCGCGACTACAAAGCGGACTGACTTTAAACCACTGATTGTGGACGTCATAGGTGCAAGCCTTTCTTTTGTTGGAAAACTTGAAATTCAAAGTTACAGCTTTTTGCCCCTTTAATATCTATGAAACTTTTATTCCAGGCTCAGCTTGGCAGTCTTGGGAAGAACACGGGTCCCCTCTGGGCCTCTTGCCGGCTCTCACAGGCCAGCAGAAAGAAACGGCCTTTGGCCGATGCTGATGGAATTAGCGGAGGAGCAGAGAGGAGGCGCCTTCTGAAGCACAGCCTTCCAGGTAAGCTAACAAAAGGGTTTTAAGAATAAAAGTGTAGCCAAATTAAACAGTAATTGATAGTAGTTAGGTGAGCAAGATGTCTTATTTTTTCTTCACATCTGACTCAATATGGACATCATGTCTTGCAGAGCGTTCGGTATTAATGAATACCATCAACTATTTTAGTAGAGTTTTATTTGGAGGGTGAATAGTCAAAAATAGTAAAATTTCTGCTCACTTAACCATATCAAGACTGAAAAGTTCTGGAGGTAAGCCTCCCAACAGAAAAGAGGGGGGTGGCAATGGATCGGTTTTCTGGTTCATTTAAGAGTGCTCTTGGATCAACCCCAGATAAGGGTTAGTTCTCGGGGAAAAAGGTTTGGAAAACTCTGCCTACTCAGAATACCAACCCCTACCTGTGAGATTCACACACATGCCACACTTATACATCAAAGATTCTGAGAAGTTCTGTAGAAAATTTATTGAAGCTATTCCCAAACTTGGAAATTCAGCTCCTTCATTGGGGAGACCCCCTTTAGTCTCCGGACGGTGCTTCATGGGACACGCTGCAGGGTTTGAGCAGCTCCCGGTAAGGCCCCCTCTGGCTCAGCTTGTGGTGTAGGGCTGAGCTCTCTGCTCATTTGGGAACAGGAGGTATGAGGAAACTACTGCCCTGCGAGTGCCAGTTTGGAAAATTAAAGTCTAAAGTAGGAATATCCCAGACATCTTGAGAGAAAAAAATACTTAGAACCTTCTTTCCCCCCAAATTAATTTTAGAAGTATTAAGTTCCATTGAATATTTTGTTGCCTTTGATAAACAATTCAGTCAGTATTTTCAACTGAGTTTAGATGGGACTTCTCTCCCTACGTGTGTATTTTCTTTAATTTGAACTAGAGCCTCTTTAAATATTCAGCTTTTACTGGTATTTGCCAATGAGGTTATCTGTGTGTTTAAAAGTATTTAACGAAAAAACTTTAGTCATTTTAGCTGAATCTCTAAGTGAGGAGCTAGCCACAAAAAGCACTGAAAGAAAAAGTTTTTGGAGAAATTATTGTACTGAAATTTAAAGTTGACTGAGAAGGTTGGGACAGGGGACACAGAGCTCTTCCACCATCCTAAGGGCAATTCCTAACTGCTGCTGCTAACGGTCTCCAAACCCCTAAATGTGGGAAGTGAAAAGAATGTAGCTTGCAGTCTCGAAGATTCTCACTGTTCTTGCCAAAGTGGTTGAAGGCGAGGAATGAAGCTGTGTAATACTTTCACAATGTGATTTGTAGTTTCAAATATACATGGTTACACTGAGAGAACAAAATAAGTTTAATGTACTTGCATACATCTCTATTTCCTTCTTTAAAAACTCCATATATAGATGTAAAGTATGATGACACCTTTTTCTATTATTTTGTGATTGCTAGGATAACAAATTACCATAAGTTTGGCAGCTTTTAAAACAACACAGATATCTTTTTTTTTTTTTTTTTCCTTAAGAGAAAGAATCCCGAGCAGGGAGCCTGCTCAGTGCAGAGCCTGATTCATGGGGCTGGATCCCATGACCTTGGGATTATGACCTGAGCTGGATGCTCAACTGACTGAGCCACCCAGGTGCCCCACATAGATTCTCACAGTTCTTTCGGTCAGATGTCTGGGCTGGCCCAACTGGCTTCTCTGCTCTGGGTCTCAGCTGAAATCCAGGTGTCGGCTGGCTGGGCTCTTATCAGGAAATTCTGCGAAGTAAATCTATTTCCAGACTCATTCAGTTCCCATGGGTTACACGGACTGAGGTTTCCATTTTTTGATGAACTGAATGATGGCTGGGGACGTTCTCAGGTCCCACAGGCCTTCCCCCATTTTCAAGCAGCAATGGCAGATCTAGCCCTCATGATTCCAATCTGACTCCCTTCTGCTGCATTCCCTGACTCCAGCCAGAGAAAGTGCTCTGCCTTTAAGGGTTAGTCACTAGACTGGGCTCACTTCAGTAATCCAGGATTATCTCCTTATTTTAAGGTGAGCTGACTGGTGACCTTAATTTAATCTACAAAGCCCTTCACAGCAGCACCCAGATTAGTGTCTGATTAAAGAAACCAGGGGACAGGAATCTGGGGTGGGGTGGGGCTTTTAAGTCTGCCTATCACATCTTTGTAGTTTGTTGTTGTTAAAGATCAAAACAAGGAAGACACATAGGTATTCCCATCACTTCCCTACTTTTGCAGTAAGTTATATGCAAATATGAGAAACTGTAGAGGACAAAGAGTCAAACACTTATCTTTTTGACTCTGTTCAGTAGTATAATATCACACGGTTAGTAACACACACACACATATATACACATATACGTATACATATATCTGTATATATACATATATGTATATATATCAATGAATTCAAACTTTACTTGATAAGCCATTCGAAGTGTTGTTTGCTGTCTGAGCACCCATAATCGGTGGTCCAGGCATGACCAATGGTATATTATGGAACTTCAGCATGTCCATTACTCCAACTTGGGCAATAACACAACCGAAGAGGTCAGGACGCTGATTTGCACAAGCAGCTGAAACCAAGATAGAAAAGGGAGGCAGTCTATCATTAAACATCTAAATAAACAAAAACAAAATAACACTTTAAATACTTTCAGAACCATGGTTATCCTTTTCCTAGAGCACAGGAAGAAACCATCATAAATCCCCTGCCTAATGGCCATAAGCTTTTCTCCCTCCTTTCACTATATCTGAGGGGTAGGGTATTCTCACCAGGAATAGAGCTTTACTCCCAAAGTGAATCTCAATAGGGGAGTGTTATTTGGAAAAACTCAAGGACTTCCTGGAAAATCTGTGTCTCCTGCTCCCTTTCCTTTTTTTTTTTTTTTTTGTTTCCACGAAGAAAACTTGTTCAGGATCTATGACATAATAAGAAATATATATTTAGTCCCTGTCCCCAGTTCCTAGCACAGAACTCCTAAAACTCTTGGGATTTCCTGAGTGATAGGGGGTAAGAAATAACTGGCCCCTTTCAACCATACCTGAGTTTATGCTAAAGAGGTGACTCTTGGTGGCTCCCTAGATGGCTACATGGTGGGGACTGGTGGCCGGAAGAGCCAACCATGTGATTGGAGAGGTGGATCTTTAATCCCCACCCCTGACCTCTGGGGAGGGAGGGGCTGAAAATTGAATAACAGCTAATGATTTAATCTATCATGCCTGCACAATAGAACCTCCGTAAAACCCCTTAACAGTGGAGTTCAAAGAGCTTCCAGGTTGGCGAACACACTGAAATACTGGATGGGTGGCATTCCCGGAGAGGGCATGGAAGTTCTGTGAGCACCCCTCTACCCCATCCCCTACTCTATGCATGTCTTCCATCTTACTGTTCCTCAGGTCTATGAACTGTTCTGGCAGATTCTCAAACCTGAGGAGGCAGGTATGGAACCCCAACTGATGGCCAGTCAGTCAGAAATACAAGAGGCTTGGACTTGGGTGTCTGAAGTGGGGGCAGTTTTGTGAGTCGGAGTTCTTGCCTTGTGGAGTCTGTGCTGACTGTGGGCAGTATCAGAACCGAACTGAGCTGTAAGACATCCAGCGGGTGTCTGGAGAGTTGGAGAATTGGTTGATGTTGGGGGAAAACCCTACACACGTGGTGTGGGAAGTGTCGTGAGTAGAAACTGTTCATACAGCCCAAGGCAGGGCCTGAAACCCAGAACGGGCTCTAATTAATCAACTAAACAGTACACATTCTTGTACCATTCTAAAATATTCTTCTTTGTATACTTAAGTTATATAAATGTATTTCTTTGTTTTGATAATTCAACAAGTGTTTATTGAACATCCTGCTGTGTGCCGGCACTGGAGATATACCAGTAAATGTTTTAGTGGGAAAGATAAGTGAACAAGCAATTCCAGTATGGGCAAGTCTGGGTGCTATGGAAGTGGGGGGTAGGGGTACCCAACCCGGTGTAAGGCAGATAGGGAGGCTTTGCAGGGGAGTCACATCGACGAAGAGTTAGTCAAGAAAATCTGGGCTTTTCCTGCCTCTGGCAAAAAACCTAGTTCGCACCCTAATTCTGATTTCAGTCCTCATTCATAATGCCAGATCCTGAGTCCTACCCTGGGGGACCCTGATTCTCTCACTCAGATGTGAGAGGGGCTTTTCATAAGCCCCTTTTTAATAAGCATTCAACACATTGACAAAGGGAAATCCAATTCTGCAAGTTCCTCATGGGACCAGGTTTGCCAAAAGAACATAAACCAGTTCCTGAATATCAAACTGAAAACATAAAGAAGTTATTGGATGAAAGAGTAAATTATAGAACAATTCTCCCACTATTAGAATCAGATGGTATTTTCAATATCCCTTCTCATTAAATCTTAGATTTGCCCTTAATGCTTCTCTTTTACACCTTCACATATAATCCACGTGCAAATTCAGTTCACTCAAATTCAGGACACACCCAGAATCTGCTCCCTTCTTGCTACCTCCATCGCCATACTCCAGGGCCACGCCACCACTGGGCCTCACTGGGATGGAGGCCTCCTCCCTGGCCGCCTGCCTTTCTGCCCTCACCTCCCCTTCCGTCTGCCCTGATTGATCCCATCACAAAATAAGTCAAATTATGACACTCCCCCAAAGGCTTCTTATTTCACAGAGTAAACTGGGTCCTCTACACTGGCTACGGGGTCCTGCCTGCTTTTGCCTCCTGCCGTCTCTCACCTCTCCTGACACTCTCCCTTGCTCACCATGCCCAGCAACAGACGTGGGCCTCTTTACTGTCGCCAGAATGCTCTGTGCTCTTGCTGGCCTCAGGGCCTTTGGTGTGTTGTCTGCCTCCTCCACTAGAACAAAAGCTCCGTGGGGTCAGAGGTGGTGTCTGTGTTGTTTGAAACTGTATCAATGCCCTGTCTAAATTTGAACAAATTATTTTGGACGTATGTATTTTACCTCCCTGGGAAAGTTTTTTCACAAGACTATATTCTATTTTTACAAGACTACCCCTCTTTACAAGAGGGGTAAAGAGTAAAAACAGGTAGGTATTCAGGTTTTGCAATGACTCAGTACATTTCAAGGATAAGGAAACTGAGTGAATGTGCTGTCCTCCCTGAACCCTCTTCCAAAACAGTGGATTTTCACATGTGTTTTTAACTTGTGCCTGTAAGTCCAGCCTACATTTGTACAACGGCCCGTCATATCCTAATGACGTTGGGTCTACACCCTAGCAAGCAGAGCCCATAAATGTTCGTTACCAAGTGAAATTTAACTACCGAAAATTAGGACAAGCCACTTTGAGGCAGTGCCACTTACAGGTGAAAGGAGACTCTAAAACCATAGTGTTGGGGTGCAACCCCAGCATCACACACTTTCCAGCTGTGTGACCCCAGGCAAGCTACTCAACCTTCAGTGCTCCTGAGTCATCAGGAAAACGGGACTAACCTCTTGGGCTGTGTGAGTGTCCAATGAGAATATGCATGAGAAGAGCTCAGCCCTCGGCCCAGCACAGGTGCTCAGCAAGTGAGAACTAACAGTATGAACTCGCTCATTACTGTTACGCTGTGCATCCATCTGTATGCTACCTCATTTTCTCCATCTCTCCTCTTGCTGCACCCACAGCACAGGTGTTCAACAAATGTTTCATGATGATCATGCAAGTTCTGAGTAGCACAACCATAGGGGTTATCAGGCTCAGTCCCGTGATGGCTGAACTCTATAAACCTGTGGATCCGTGTGGGGACAGGGTCCTACCCAGTGTGCAGCTCAGAAGAGCTCAAGGCAGACAGGTGGGACAGCTTTTCAGGCTATCATGAATCAAGTCTATGTAAGATGGGTTCAGCAGTATCTTTTTTTTTAATGTTTATTTACTTTTCAGAGAGAGGGAGAGAGACAGAGTGTGAGTTGGGGAGGGGCAGAGAGAGAGACACACATAAAATCTGAAGCAGGCTCCGAGCTGTCAGCACAGAGCCTGATGTGGGGCTCAAACCCATGAACTATGAGATCATGACCTGAGCTGAAGTCGAACGCTTAACCGACGGAGCCACCCAGGTGCCCCTCAGCTGGGTCTTTATGTGTCATTTATCAGGTACCTACTCCAATACAAATGGGTTTTGTTATCTTTGGACCACTACTCCCATCCATGAGCCAAGTAAATCAAGAGCTGTCTACAGTGTATCTGAAAACCCCCAGAGTGTTAACTAGGAAGTACAATAAAATCCAGTTCTCACCCACTAAGAGGCCTCCATTTGAACCTCCATTAATAGTCAGCCTCTTGGGAGATGTGTAACCTTCCTTGATGAGATATTCTGCAGCATGCTGAAAGTCATCAAAGCAGTTCTGTTTGTTTGCCAAGATACCACCTGCAATGTGCCAAAGTGAAAGACTGGTTAAGAAACAAAACATTAAAAAAAGACAATTTTAACCTAAATGGAATTCAAATGATAGGGCAGAGTTTCAACTATTGATCACTTAAACACAATGGGCTGACACCACATTAAGAATATGCATCATGGAAATCCATCAATACCACAGTCACCAAGCCATACGGTGGATTTGTATTTTTCTAAATACAACGGCAGTGCCCCAAGAGAAGAGATGATCTGTTATGTCAGAGAACCATGAGGACCAAAGTATGAAAGCATGTAATCAGAACGAACCTAGGTTTTTGGAGAAGCTGAACTTAACCTCGAGCTGTGCTCAACCCTTTCTGAGCTCCACCTAGTGAACAACGATGGGGCTGTGTGTGCCTCCCCCCCGGGGACGACGGCAATGCTCTGCACAGGTGTGCTTCTCAGCCCTCTCCCCTTTGCAGGAGACTGAAATCCTAACGATGAGAAAGAAGTTCTTCGGTTTTGCTCTTAATTAAGGAATGTAAGCAGGAATTAGGTGGGAAGGTAGTGCTGCAGAGAGCAGCCTATTACAGTTCCTCAGTTCTTGAATGAAGATCTCAGACATCTCCCCAGAGAATCCGGATTTCCTCATCTAGAAGTCATCCAATGTATACAACCATGCAAATTACGTAAAGAGAGGAACATTTGTAAGGTCTTGGAATATCTAAAAGTGAAGGCCAAAAGTCAAAGATGTACCCTCAAAAGAACAGATGTCTGAAATAACTGCCTATGAAATGAACAAGAAGCAGGCATAGCTCTAATTAGATATCTGAGATTAACCACTTCTACAGAAATTCAATTAAAGATGAGCAGCAGTGCTACGAAGAAATTTTTTCATATCAAAAAAATGTTATTAAAATTTTAATCAGAAATTATCAGTGAATTAGAACAGCTAGGATTACTTAGTTTCCAGAAATAATATCATTTTGGGTATATGACTAATTTTCTAAACAGCACTAAATTTTAAACTCCATACATAAACAGAACGGAATTAGCTATATCAATGTTCAGTATACTGGGGTCTAACTGGAAAAGTACATTTCTGGTCCTGTGCCTAATCTGGGAGAAGTTTATGAATCAGTTTAAAACATGGCACAGATCGTCTACTGTTAGCCTCACCTCAAGCGCCAAAGTCCAACCCCAGGGCTTTTGGACAATAAAAGGTTGGTTCTAATTAATAACAGAGATGAGAAAGAGGCACTGTGCCTATCATAACATAGCATGGTAGACACCCTGACGACCAGAGGGGTTTTATGGGGAAGAATCTGGGTTCTCCAGGAGAGGGCCACAGGACCAGGAGTCCATTCAGGGGTGTATGTGAGTTCAAACAAACGTTGTCATTAGTAAATCAGTGTTTCGTGATCCAGACTTAGCATACGATTTGGATACGAGTCAAATATATGGTAGTAGAGATTTCTTATTTGATCAATCATCTCTTAATATCACAGTATGATTTTAAAGCAATTAAACCTTAATATCAGGTCAGGGTCAAAATTACACAATGACCATTGATAAAGTCTTTGGGATGACACATGGAGTAGTTGACCTAATGATGGCAGGCAGGTCAGGAGCCCATTTGTTAATGAGAAATACTCTTGCTAAGATGCTCAAATAATTTATCCGATGTCAGCCCTTGGGGTGCTTGGTGAATGTTCAGTCAGACCTGGCCTTTCCTACATCTTGACATGTAACAGGTACTTCTGAAACATCTCTTACAGATCTATCCTCATCATTGCGGACTGGATTTGATGCAGAAAAGGCCTCAAAATTTGGGAACAAGTAGATATACACAGATCTGCTGTTCCTACTGTGGGGAAAAGACCCTTTAACCTGGGGCTGCTGACCAAGCACTGGTGGCCACCTTTGTCCTAGCAGGCTTTCTCATAATGATGGTCAAGGGTCAAGAGAGGGGAGAAACCTGGGGCTGTGAGGGTGAACGTGTGTTCCTGCATCCTCCTCCAGCTATTGGTTAGTCTATGAATTCCAGATACACAAAAGGCTGAGAGAAAGGATGTACCCCATATATAAAGAAAAAGAAGAGTTAGGGCTTTAAAAAATTATTACAGTCTGGAGAATGAAGTTTCATATAGAAGCAGTATTCTCAGCCAACTGGAATACACGTTTCAGGAGCCCAGAGACCGGAGCCTAAATCATTAAAACCAGAAAAGACAAAGGACGGAGCTCCTGGGTCTAAAACCTGCCCACCATGGAGTTACAGCAGCAAGGCCAGGAGGATGCTACTTCTCAGCAATCATGGAAAATCAGAGAAAACAAGGAAAGAAAGGCCCAGGAAGCTCTATTTTAGATTGCTCTTTTTCTTTTAAGAGAAAATGACCTATTTGAGAGAGCCAAATAATGCCACACCAACCCACCTGGTATTTACTAAGAAGAGACAGAATAAATACCAAAAAGTGCCCTGCAGATTCACTTTTGACAGTGATAGATAAAATGTACCTAGTGCATTGCTAAAAAACAAAACAAAATGAAAACAAAACAAAAACCACCAATTCTGATTATGGTCTAAAGGAATGTTCTGAAAAATACATACTTCATTAGATTAAAATAAACAGATTACAAAGGAACAAAATGTGAAAACACGGACTTGTTTTTAGAGGGGCAGTGGTGCCTGCAACATGTTTGAAAATACCTTATTTTTCACTTGTCTAGCCAAACACTTTTCTGCTCCTGACCCCGTCAGCTCATTCAGAACGTAGCTTTTGCTATGCCATGTCTGTGTTTCTGTAGAGAAAATACTTCACCTTTATGCCACGTCTCTCCGTATTCGCCCGCCTCCTCTGATGTTGGCCACTGCAAGGACACCGCCCATGTGTCTCACAAAGATGAGCCTGGACACACTGAGAAACAGAACAAACAGTTAACCTTCTGTTAACTGCCTGGTAAGGACCATGTTGTCTCCCTCCATCAAAAGAAAATGTATCCCTGAAGACATTCCACATGTAAAATACTGAAATAGGAGATTGCATATTTTGTATTATTTGATTAAAGTGAAAATATAAAAGTTCTGATTAATGTTTAACTGCAAAGTTCTACATTTCATGAACATTTGGTTTATCTCATTTTCTATACTGGTAAATATTTTACTATACGAAGTGGGAATACATAATTCATTTTTTAAACTTTATTTTTAGAGAGAGAGTGTGTGTGTGTGTGCAAGTGGGGCAGAGGGGCAAAGGAAGAGGGAGAAAGAGAGAGGGAGAGAATCTTAAATAGGCTCCACAGTCAGCATGAAGCCCCATGTGGGACCTGATCCCGCAACCCTGGGATCATGACCAGAGCCAAAATCAAGAGTTGGACGCTCAACCGGACTGAACCACCCAGCACCCTTGTAATACATGATTCACAATGCAAACAGAGAAAGAACCAGAAGCCCTCATTTCATACTGAGTCCATCTTTTAAACACCGTATCGGCAAACTGAGTATCACCAGCCACATGACACAGCCCTGGTGTGAATAGCTCTGGGCTGGCAGGAATCCCTAGTGGTGGTCCCTGCTCCACTGTTTCTGGTATCTTTCTCCTAACTATGCAAGTTGGAAGAAAGAAACCTCTTTAAAATATGGGTTTTAAAGAGTGTTTCCAGTTTTACAGACATTAAGTTGCTAAATTAGGTAACACAAGGTGTGAGAGAGGTAGAGGAGACCAAGGACACAGGCCAGAAGCAAGCATGGAGTCTCAGGGCTGGAGAAGGTTTTCTGGAAATAAGCACTAAATAAGCACTATAGATAAGCACTAAATAAGACACTATAGCATAAAGTTGCTAGGAGAAAAGAGTTAAGTAAGTCCTTTGGGAAATTTGGATTTTGTTTTCTCTTCCTCTTTCCAGTCTGACCCTCACAGTGCTGAATGACATCTATTTGCTGTTAGCTAAATTAATTGTGTTTTGAGAATGTTCATGAAAATTTTATCGTTCTCACCCTTTTAGTAACTGGGGAAATGCAGGTCTCTGTAACCTGGGACTCTAGATGGCCTGAGTGGTAATTTCCCGAGTCTTGAGGATGCAGAGAAAGGGAGTTTGGGGAGGCGGTCATACCACACGACTGGATTGGCCAAATGGATTTCCAATCATTTGGTCTTCTCATCAAAATTTTTCATGCACCCTTGATGGTCTCTACGGAAGCTCCCAGCCTATCTGCTGGGTCCTGGGATAAAAATGGTACAGGGACCCTCCCTTATTCATCTCTCAAATCCCCAAAAGAGCAGGATTAATAACTATTTGTACAAATGAACGAAGATAAGCAGTTTTAGCTACAACAGATCAGCGGAGAAATCCATGTTGTCTCTATCTAAGTCCCACTGTAGCGACTAAGGGAAGCGAGGCTCAGGGTGCAAGTCTCTGACTTGTTCACTGAAGCTTGGATTTCATCACTTTGAGTGCTAAAGAGGGGCACACAATGACATGGCAGCCCACCTGTAGCTCAGGCCCTGCCTAGAACAATGGTTGGTGCGGAAGCGGCTTGCAGGACGTAGAAATAGCACTGTCGCTGGACAGTGAGTGAAGAGCAACCATTACTCCACTCATCTGACTGGCTTCCCTTCATTTTATTCACGTAATGATGCCTCACAAATCCTCTGAAAATATTGATCTACATGATGATTTACAACTTCTCAGCTTCTCACTAACAAAAGGATAAAATCAAACTCTTTAAGCAGATATCCAAGGCAGTTCATAATATCAACTATTTCAGGGGCAGGGACTGTGTTTCATACTTGATCAGTCCTAAGTACTTAGCTGTCAAAGGCTCAAAACAAAGTAACAGTTTCCTTGTCTTCAAATTTTGGGCAGCTATTTGAATCTACTCTGAATTTATGTCCTGGTAGTCACCTGTCCATACATTTCTTCCTGAATATGACCAGATTTCCTATGAGGCTCTATTTAGAAGTTGGCTTAAAGCTGGTCTTGCTGGTAGGAGACTCCTCGTTTTTACCAAAAATGTTCACCACAAAATCCTTTTATACTGTGAATCGGATACTGAAATCAAGTTTGCAAATAACTGACAGAAGATGTTTAAATAATAGCAAATGTACCAATGCAGATTTTCCCCCCTTGAACAATACTTGTTGGTAAATCATCACATAAACTGAACAGTTTAAAATGAAGTAACAGAATATACAGAAAATATACTGTGGTAGAATGTTAAGATGGTCTATTTTAAGACTCTGTGCTGCTGAAAAATATAATCATTAGCTGAAAAAACATTCCCTCTGAAAAGAATACTGAGGACAGTGGCGTGACAGCAAATGATAAACACTGAAGGTACAAGCTTCCTTTCTGTAAGACCTCAGTTGATGCTAACCTTCTGTAGCCTGGCAGCTATATATAGCCTCAGCATCTAGTTCTCAAACAACCCGTTCACTGAAGACATAAAATTAGCTTGGTAAAACGATCCTGAAATTCCTGACCCAAAGTATACATACTTAACACACAGCCCTGCTCCTCCACAAAAACAAGCAAAGAAATATACAGTTAAATATACTTTAAAAATGAGTTAATAGTCTAGTCTCTGGTCTCTTCCACACTCTATGGTGAGGATTAAATATACGTTGAAGTTCCAAGAGTATCCTGTGCTTACCTGTAGTTGGGTGTGATAGATATGTTGAAGCCGCCGTAGCCATACAAGAAGCAGGATGAGAGCCATCCAATTTTATGCCCTTTTTAGGTACAATGAACATTGGAATCTTTGTACCATCCTTACTGGGGTAGAAAATCTAGAACAAAAGAAAGTAGAGTAGATTTAGTAGAAAGTTAGTCAACAAACACTTGCATGCTTTTAATGGAAAAACGTGCAGGTAGTGAATTCTCTCTTGAAGATAGAGAGGAGCACAATGGATATCCAGTACCATTCACTGGCTATTTAGTGGTGAAGCATCTTTCAGTTTCTATGGAGATAGTGTGGAGTCAAGTGTCTGAAAGTAGGGACACCTGAACTTGAATTCTTATTCCACAACTATCTAACCAGGTGACCTTGGGTGAGCCATTTATTATCCCCTGGCCTCAGCTCTTCAGCCCCTCATGGGGCCACTGTGCCTACTGCATGGTCCACGGAAGAGAACAGGCATTCAGTTCTCTACTCCTTGTCACCCTCCCAGCACGGAAAAGTCAGATCTGGCCATCCTACCAAACGATTCAATTTGGGGAAACTTTTCTAGGAAACAAATTTCATATTCAACTTCCTCTCTACTGTTAAGACAACTCATCATTTCTTCTGCGTTAAGATATTAAGTAACTGTTAGCAACTACAAAGCATATATTAGGTTACAGTGTAGAACAACGATAAAGAAATCCTATTATTCCTGGTTAAAGACATTTTCTCCAGCATTCTTAATTAAGGCTCATCAAACTTGCCAGAGTCTGGGCAACCTTGGCAAGTTCAGTCAACATTTCTATATTCATTACTTCTTGGATAAAAGGAGTAAGAGAAAAAGCATAAGGAAGAGAACATTGACTGCTAGTCAAGTGATAAGCCATAGAATAACTGATAAGCCACCAAAAGCTGATAATGGCTTCTTCCAGACAGAAAACCTGTAAACAGCTTTCTGTTTGGGCAAACATGGTGTGTTACCCCAATGACACCTGGAAAGTGTTTCCAGTTCAGAAATGTCTTGCTGACCTTCCATGTACACTCAAGGACATAAGCCTTTGCGCTCTGTGGCTTGGAGCCATATTTTAGCCAAAGCTTTTAAGGTAGTTCTATTGTAGGAAGTTGCCACAAAGTCCTTGGAAATCACCAGGGGTTGGGAGGTAGGGGGTGCAGATTTAGAGAAAAGCACTACAGGGCCACCATAAATGCCTGCAAACTTGGTAGTTTTTGGAAACCTGCCAAGAAATAATAGCAAAAAAAGAAGCATTTGTTTTTGACTTCAGAGACAATACTGAGACGTAAATTTGAGAGTTTAGGAATCATGGACAATACTCTGCAGGGTTCAGAATTATCAAAAGGGGCACACTTTAATTTGAAGTTGTTAGAGGCCAGTTAGCAGCCTCTAATAGAGTGTAACTGTGTGGGTGCTACAAGTAAATGCACAGTAAGAGGAGCAAAATTCCAAGTCATTGGCTGGGGCTAATGAACCCAAGTGTAGGGCCTTCAGCTCAGACTTGAGGAGAATTTGGAGCAGGGGAACAAGTGTCTCGCACGATTCTTTTTTTTTTTTCTTTAAAAAAGTTTATTTATTTTGAGAGAGAGAGAGAGCAGGGGAGAGGGAGAGAGAATCCCAAGCAGGATCCCTGCTGTCACACAGAGGCTGATGTAGGGCTTGATCCCACGAACTGTGAGATCATGACCTCAGCTGAAATCAAGAGTTGGACACTTAACGGAGCCACCCGTGTGTCACGTGATTCTACCTTAAATGAGTCATCTGTTCAAAAATAGCATTCCCTCCAATTTACACCTATCCTCAAACCCCTGATCTCTCTCCAATCCAGCTCACCCATCCTCAGGCAATACCTCGTCTGAACCCCACTCTTCACCCAGTCAGCAGGGCTGATGCTGATGGCCCTCTAGTCCCCACTAAGCTGACTCTCCTTCTGTTCTTAGAGTTCCCATCTTGTTGCTCTGTGACAGTTTGGCTGCTCTGGTACCACCCTTCTTGTGGCCGCCTGTACATCTCCAACACCTGCAAGTCTCCCCTGTCTGGCTCCAGGACAAAGGAATCCTTTTAGAAGATACCATCAGAAACAGAGTCCCCTTCGGGCCGTAGTTTCAAAAATATATCCAAGCTTAAGTCTGTGTCATTCGGATGTTAAAATAACATTTTGAACGCTGTCCAAAAGTGAAAGGGCACTGTGAGATGATTACAGTAAAATCACCTTCAAGAAAACTCCTTACAAGAAGGCTATTTCCGACTTGAAATAAATATACACACCATACAGATATGCGTGTATACAGATTTTATCACATCTCTCCACACACACACACACACACACACACACACACACACACACAGCAGTGTTCTATGCCATTTCTGTTTATGGAACGGAAATTGATAATAAACCTTAACCTGACTCTTCAATAAAAGGGCAAATGGAATCTTGAGTCTCTTCATAACCATGGAATGAATCCATGTGAACATTTTAGAAACAGTCATTAAAAATAGCCCTGCCATTTTCCATCATATGCTTTGTACTTCTTTGACTTAACTGAAACTGATTTCCTCTTAAAGCCGCTTCCTTCAAAAACTTTTAAGATGCTTTGGGGTTGTCTTTCCCACTGCTCTGGATTTGCTTGGATAGGAGGAGAAGCTGGCAGACTCCTTATTCCATTTACTTCTCAAACCCAGTCTTAGTGGGTGGGCCTCAGCATCTATGACAACATGTTAAATATGCAGTTTCCCAACTGCATTCCCAGAAATTCTGACTCCATAGGTCTGGGGTGGAGCGCTGAAACCTGCAGATTTAGCAGGTCTCCTACCTATTCTGGCACAGGTGGATCAGGGCTCAAAAGCTAGTCACACAATTTACTTTTATCACCCCCTCTCTCCTTGTCAACTGTGTCAACTAAAACCAGGTGTGTCCCCACCATCCTTGACAATTCAATATGGAAGGCTATATTTCTCTTCCCCCTCGTTTTCGTGCGATTTTCTTTAGTGACTTTCACAGTGCAACTGAGGACCCATCCGGCATCCTGTCCTTACAGATACCTTAGCTTCCATGCCACGCTGGCCACTTGTTCAGATGTTTGCTGTGTGTCCGTTACGTGCCAGGCACTGGACAAGACCTGGCTAACTTCTTCCCTCATGGGACTCGAGGTGCATGGAGACAAACCAACGGGCAGTGCAAACGCCCATCACCTGGCTCTGTCTTTGCCCTCAGAACCTGAGACTCTCTGCAAGGAACTCTGATGTTCCCCCTGTGTGACTCCAACTTGTTTTTCCACCACCTCCTTCCCTCCCTTACTCCTGGGGTATCTTTTTTTTTTTTTTTCCAACTCTTATTACAACATTCAGTCCCTTACATTCTCTTGCTTTGTCAGCTTCACTTGGGCTTTCTCGCCCAACTTGAGACCCTTAGCAGCCCTCGTGGTGTCACTATGCCTGAAATCCTCTAATGCTAACCTAACCCCTCTGGATCCCTTCTCCTTCTCCGAGCTGCTGGCACTCAGAAAATGTCCACTCACTTTGCTGCAAATCAGTAATACCTGAAGTCATGGGCTCTGAACTTATGCTTTAGGTCTTTTTTTTTCCCTTCCCCTAAACGAGTTCCTTGCTTCTCCTTCCTTCTTTTCCTCCCTATGTCTTTTCCTAAATGTCCTCCTTATACCCTTTTTTTTGTGCCTAAATCAACTCCAGAGTAGCTGTTCCCAACACTTTCCATTTTCTTCCATTCCCAACACCACCCATTTGCATCCCCTACTCTTTGTCTTGCCTGTCGTCATAGAGGCCATCTGCTTGGAGTTCTTAAACCTTCTGCCAACTTCACTCACCCTCTGAAACTCCAGAGAGAGATCCAGTCCTTGACAACCCCCCACCACACTTCTGACTACCACAATGTTTTCTTTTTGTATTTTCTCCCTTTCCTTGGCATGCAAACACACTCCGACTTCTCCTATCCTATGTAACACAAAACGAAAACCTTTTGCATTGCTCTATGTGCCCCTAGAGCTAAATTTCCATTTCCCTCTTCCTTCCCGATCAATCATCTCCACAGTAACCCACACCCCCAGCTCATGCCTTCCAACCTCATTCACTCTGGTCTCCACCACCACCCTTAAAGGGCATCAGCGAACGTTTCTATCTTTCTTCTTGCCCCTCTACCTTCACCTCTGCCTCGGTGGTGCATAACCTTCACAAGTTTTTCATAGGCTTATAGAGACACATCTATTTGTACATATTCGCACATATTCGGGTTATTGTTATATGGCGATACACAGAATCAGGCTGACATTGGCCTACAGTGTACTCCTCCTCTCCTCACTTAGCAAGATATCATGGAATGCTTTCCACGTTAAAGCACCCAGACTTGCCTCATTAAAAGAAACCACAAAAATGAAAAACAAAACAAAAATGGCAGCCTAGTATTTCATATAAATGTACACAAATACATTTAATCACTTCCTCACTGATAGATATTCAGACTATTCTTTTTCTCTCATCAACAATGGAATAAATCCCTTTTAGATAAATCTCATACACTCATTCTATGATTTCTGTAGGATATATTCTTAGAAATGAGATTGCCAGATCGAAGTATATGTCCATTTAAAAATTCAATATATTCTGAAAAATAATTCTCTAAAAACAGTGTATCAATTTAAGTCCTTAGTGACAGCAATTACCTCAGTGACATTTCTTATCAGCAGTGGATGTAAAATGGATTTTAATTTTTGCTGGTCTAATAGGCAAATATTACCATTTCATAATTGCTTTAAGATTAGTTTTAAATTAGCAAACATTTTCATTTTAGTCATTTTATGTCTCTTCCTCAGAAAACAAAGTGTATCTGTTCTTTTATTGTGTTACTTTTCTGATTAGTTTATAGGAACTATTTTTTTTTAATGTCTGTTTTTGAGAGGTGGGGGGGGACAGACTGTAAGTGGGGGAGGGGCAGAGAGAGAGGGAGACACAGAATTGGAAGCAGGCTCCAGGCTCTGAGCTGTCAGCACAGAGCTTGACACAGGGCTGGTACTCACAAACCAAGATATCAGGACCTGAGCCGAAGTCGGACGCTTCTCAACCCATTGAGCCACCAAGGCATCCTGAAACTATTCTTACATTAAAGATACTACCTTTTTTCCTCCTGCCATGTTTTGCTTGCATTTATTCCCAGCCTATAACCTGTCTTTTAATTCTCTTTGTGGTATCTTGAATATATATACCACATATATAGACAGAAGTTTCTCACCCCAAGTTATATAAATATTTGTCTATATTTTCATTTTGAGTTTTTACATTTACATTTATAATCCAAATGGAGTTTATTTTTACATATGGTCTTTCCCCCAAATGGCCAACTATTATGTACCATTTACGGAAGAATTATTCTTTCCCCCACTGTTCAGAAATGCTATTTTTTAACTGGTTTCTTCCCAGGCCTCATCTGTTTTGATCTCTATCTGGCAACTGCTTTGGGTTCTTGGGCACAGTTTCTCTTGGGTCCTTCTGTATTTCCCTAATTCTTTTCCAGCCTTCCTAACCAATCCAGACTAGCTCTTCTTCTTCCCACCACATGCTACTGTTTTCCATACTCAGTCTCTTCTTTTCTCTCTGCAAACCCACCTCTGCCATCTCAGAGAGCTTTAATAAATGACTCTCTGCTATGGACCTTCAAGATCGCACTTGCAGGCCACACGAGGGGCTGTGATCTCACATGGCAGGTGGCCCCTCTCTACCTGCAAGACACCATGCCCTGGGTATACGTGGGATGTACTTCCTTGGGGTTCTTTTATTTTGGTTAGTAACAGTGCTCTCTCATTTCTCTCTCTTCAGCCACTCGACTGCCAACTCAGAATCTGGTCTTGTGCCAAGGACCTCTCAGTCCTTTCAGTTCCCACAGCCAGGCCTCCCCTCCACCATTTGTACTGGTGGACCTGCTCAGGGTTCCATACGGCACTAGCCTCAAAACCAACTGTCTCCCTGACGCCTCTCATTTGCTAAAGTGGCACTGTGGTAGGAATAGAACCTGAAACTACTATCAGTAACATACAAAAATTAGAATGTAATATATATATATATGTACAAAAGCCATTAGTGCCTTATGAATAGACAACTGCCAAAGTTTATTTTTTTGTAAAAAAAAAAAATTTTTTTAAACGTTTATTTACTTTTGAGACAGAGAGAGACAGAGGATGAATGGGGGAGGGTCAGAGAGAGAGAGAGGGAGACACAGAATCTGAAACAGGCTCCAGGCTCTGAGCTGTCAGCACAGAGCCCGACGCGGGGCTCAAACTCACGAGCCGCGAGATCATGACCTGAGCTGAAGTCGGACGCTTAACCGACTGAGCCACCCAGGTGCCCCACAACTGCCAAAGTTTAAATCCATGTGTAATTCTTCGATTATTTAATAGCCTATTGCCATGACAATACTTAGGTTCAAGTTAAAAAGCAAAACGACTTACTTTTTTCACCCCTCATATTTGTAACCAAATGAGAGGGCGCTGGCAATACACATCCATTGTTTTTGAGTGTCCACTGTGGGCACAGCCCTTTAATGGAATGCCAGGGCTCTTATGGAATCCTTAATGGACAGGAAAACAAAGTGCTCACACAAGATCTAACAGGCGGCTACTTGAGTAACAGAGAAAGTGTCTCTTTCATCCAGCGGTAATGGCTCGTCATGTGAAGCTGATGGGCCCTGCCTTCCCTTCTTCCTGTCAGCAGCAGAGCAAATAGGTTGTGCAATAGAGCCAGTTCCACAAGAAGCCCGCGACACCAATGTAACAGGGTCTGTCCTTGGGCACACGCTTCCCCTTAACAGACTGCAAGTACCACCGAAGAAGCTCCTGGGAGATCTCATAAGAGGGTCTACTTAAGCATGTGGCCACATGAAACCTTCATCAGGGACAGCACAAGTCAAAATAAACATCATGACATCCATTCAAAGCCAAAATAAACATCACGGCAGCCATTCAAAGTCAGTTAGTTCTAAACATTAGTGAGCCAGCCAAAGGTTGCTCAAACACTAGATTAAGAAAGCTTCCCTCCTTAATTTTATTTCTCTCCCCTTGAAAACTTAAATGCCTCATTTTGGAGACTCTCACAGCAGTGTAATAATGTTACTCCACATCTTGAACCAAGAACATTCAGCACAACAAGGCAATGAAGGTCTACATTCTCTGTGAAGCCCGCGCTGTTTGTCGATAGAGGACAGTGACGGGTCTTTTCTGAGCAGTCCCAAGACTGTGCCACTTGGTTTAAAAAAAGCTGGTATCAGTTCTTTCTCAGCCCCGGGGAGTCAATAAGATAATCCCAAATTCTGGAGATTTGCAATGTTTTAGATACAAGGAGAGACTGTCACACTGGGACCTCATCAGCTGGTCACCCTCTCTTATTATATGAATGACAAACCTGAGGTCCATGAAGATAAGATACCTGCCAAGGTAACGCTGCCAGTTTATGGAAAATTACCACCATGCTCTCCTAAGTCCCTGGTCCAGGTTTTTTTCCTACTCTTATCACAAAGTAATTCACTGTGTTATCACTTCCTTGTAAATATCTTTATTGGGTGTAAACTATCTAATATTTGCAAATGTTAGAAGCTTTGGCACTGATTTAATAGATTTTTTTTTCCTCTCAAGACAATGATCACCAGTCTCTAGGGAATCCAGGGGACAAATATTCTGCCAGAGATACTGTGATTTATTGGCTTTTCTGTTTCTGTTACCCTCTTGAAAAGGAGACTCATTCATGTCAAAAAGCCATGTCAAAAAGCCACATTTCAGATACAGAGGTTATAATATTTACTATTTTTTAAAGCAAAAAAGGTCTTCTTGGAAAGATAATCCTTCTCCAAGCAGTCATCAGTGTTACCATCTTGAAGGCAGATTACTAAAATAATAAAAATCTCAGTGTATCTGCAATGTCATTCTACTAAAATAATTCAGTTTCAATGATATTTTTAAAAGTGTAACAGATACAATTAACTTCACAAATGAAACACAAAAAATGCTTATGACAATCCTAAAGAAAGCAACCCCAACCTTCTAAGCAATCAATTAAATTTAAAGCAGATTCCAATTCTGTATATGTAAGCCCATATTCTAATGAATGATTATTTAACAGATAAGATCTCACAGATCCTCAAGCTGAATTCTTTAAATTAAAAAACTACTGAAGAAAAGAGACAAAGGGTTTCTACTTATATAAAGTATATAGTAACAAAACAAAACAAAACAAAACACCAGAAATGACTACCCTTTATTGTCAAGTATGACTTTCCAGAGGCGCCACCAAATATAAAGTAGTATCACTCTGGAAGCATGCTTAGGCATGAGATGATGGTCACTGAATACATGCCCAGTTGTCTTAATGTGTAGTTAAGAGATGGTTTTTGAAAAGATGAAATAAAAACATTTTCCTTTAAAAAAAAGTGGAGCAAGGACACATAAACAAATCAAGGAAACATTACTGTTCTTCAAGAAAACATCAGTTATGAAAAGACTAGCCATCTCCACTAAAACGATCACTTTTCTTGAAATGAATACCTTTGGTAATAAAATCAATTTTGCTGAGACATTCAAACATGGGCAACTACTGAAGCTTCTGAAAACAATCTTCAACCCACATTTGTTCTAGTTCAGATCTGGTGCTATCTGAGACAAGTGCCAGGGCTCTCAGGATCACCAGTAAAGGGACGTGCTCAGAGACGACAGAGGAAAAGTAAACTGCAGAGGGCGGATCCTTCAGAGAGAAGAATGTACCGTGATAGCAGCTCCTTCCTAATTTTAGGGCCTGACAGGTTAAAAGGAGAATGTTCATAAAAGGGTGCTGAGCTTCCCTTTTTATCAGAGTTGACAGAGGCCACTTGTGTGGCCTGTGCTAAGTGTGGCAAATACATGTGACAAGGAGCAGAGCTGCTCAGAAATATCATGGTCAAGGCAAACAGGGATCAAGACATTCCATTTCCCAAAGAATTGAGCAGAAGGCCATCTTTGTGCCTCCATTTCCTTGTAAGATGAGTATAGGAAGGGCTTCCCAGGGTTTCGAGGGGGCACTGCTCATTTCTGTACTGTGCTTAGGCTAAAAATACCCACCTGGCATTAGAAGGTTGTAATCCTATCTATTTTCCAGGCATTTAACATTGGAGAAGCGGGGAAGAGTCACCTTTGGGCAGAAAATATAAAAGGAAATTTCTATTCCAGGTCCTTTTTGTTTGCTTTTCGAAGGATGGGTAGACATTTTTCTAACACTGGAGATTTAAAAACTCCCATGGGGGAACCTCCACAGTAGCAACATCAGTCTATTTAAAAACCTATTTTAACTTTTGGTACGTTTCTTGAGCACCAACAATGTGCTAAGTGCTATACTGATAATCTCTGCAAAAATGCATTCAGCTCTCAAAGGCTGGCCATCTGTTCTTTGGAACAATAAGCCCACTCCCAGTCTCAAACTATGGAGCAAGAAGTGAAATAGAAACTGGAAGATTCTGAACACAAGGAAAGAAAGACAGTGGCACAAGTAGATCATGGTACTTTGAAGTCTGTCTGGAGTTTAGAGGCATTCTGGGCTATGATGAATAAATATGGCTTGACCACAAACATACTAGCCATCTTCAGCTCCACTGATCTGACCTCTTTGTGGTCACTGCAAACACAATCAGACCTTTTCATAAATGTGAAGGACCTACTGCATGCACAGGTTCAGAGAAAGCAGCCTTTGTTTTTGTAACAGGCATTGTTTCTGCGGGTGCTCTCGCAGAATGCATAAATTGCCGGTAATGAGGCTTACTATGGTGGCATTTAGGCTGCACGTCAAATGCACATGTGTTTGTTTTGTTCTTTATGAAAACAGCATGAGGACTCCATCACCAGGGGTTAGGAGCTCTGCACCGCTTGCATTCAATGAACATTTGCTGAATGAATAAATGGGTTAGAATTGCATATCAAACACTCTTTCTGATCCCCCCAAAACCTATACCAGCTCACCTCAGTTCCTAAGCCTCAAAAGGTATCCTGGATGCCTCTAGCACACTATCTTATCCCTGCCTGCCTGTCTCCTAACAGGACTCCCACTTCCAGTCTTTGGGCACTTGTTACCAGATTAATCTCCCTGAGATTTAAAAAAAAAAAAAAAGAGTGAGAACCTTCCTTTTAATCTTGGTCACTCCCCTACTCAAAACATGCAACACACCCCCATCCTCTATAAAATGACTTTCATGTTTTAGACCAGATATTAAATCTCTCCACCCTCTGCCTTCAACCTTTCTGAATCCTTCCCAACTGAAACTGTCCTCTCCACCGAAAGTGCCCAAAGTTGGCACATCTCCAGATGCCCAAAGTTGCAAGGGTTTACAGACTAAAGCACAGCTGAAAAAAAAAATTTCACTGGCTTTTAGGAATTCCCTTATTTGACCCCCCTCTCATGCTCCTACCCAATGTAGGCATCCCCAAAGCTACATCTCAGGCAGGTTCAGCCTCTGCTTGGCTATTTCTAGTGGTAAGAAAGAAATTTACAAGAGCACAAATGGCAGCTTATTTCACTTCCGGAGCCTCTCTTGTTGTTACAAAGTTCCTCCTTACCTGCAACAGCAGAATAACTAAAAACACAGGGAATAAGTTAGCCAATGTGCTGGAGATAGAACCCAGGGCTCATAAATTTCCATACAGACTATCATCTAACGTTCTATACTTTTAAAACCAAATACTAAAGTGCCTGCCAGTTAGTTTCTGCATTTTTCACAACAGAATTTTCTTTAGCCCTTACTTCAGTCAAAATAGATGTTATTTATTTTACTTGATTTAAAACATTTAAGCAAGTCTAACCCTGAACCAAGCACTACTGTAAGAGTTTATAAATATTCCCTCATTTAATGAGGTCTATACCATGAATACTCCCTTTTTTGGGGGGAGGGGGGTCGTCACTCAGACCAAGAGAAGTAGCTAGTCCAGATCATATATCTTGTAAGTGACAGAGTCAGGATTTGCATCTGGGCCGGCTGACTCCAGACTCCATGCTCTTAGCCACTATAAATAAAGGATCAGCAAATCCCCTGGTTCCCCTCCAGGGACCCCTCCCGAATCCTGTGTGGCACCGCTGCTGTGCCCTCATGTGCCCCTGTGGGTCTGTTACCTCTCTACAGCTAGCACGGTGCCTGAAAGAGAGTGAGCCCTGAGACAAGTGCTGGATGAATGCACAAAGAAAAATGCTCACACTGGACACTATGCTTCAAACAACACACCAAAAAGTATTTTAAATGGCAGATATTGAAATAAAAATCCTTACAAATAAAGCAGTCAAGAGTTTGGCGTCAAAATGCTTATAAGCTGAAAAGTAATAAAATACAAATGAACTCTGGTTGGGGCGCTCAAGAGACTGTATAAGCCTGTATGAGGTCACAAATTTCCAACATATTACTAATGAAAAATATTTAACACCTGACATTTTCTTTATGTGTAGCTGTTAATCTGTTAATTCAGCAATGCGAGGGCGGGTGGGCTTCATGGCTCTGAAAACCGTTTAGTTATGGTCATTTACTGCATGGGACTGCACCTGTGTCATAAAAACCCTGGAAGAATACACGAAATCAATTTCGAATTCTCATTAACTCAAAACTAGGGTGGACCACCTATTTATTTTATTGCCTTAGGAAAACAAAGTTAACAGGCAAAATGCTGACAAGACAAATTCCGGCTAGAATGTTCAGAAATAGAAGAGAACCACAGAGCTTTAAGGGTCTGTGGCTGGTAGCTGAGCATGCCTTCCTTAAAAGGGTGGACTAGGAAAGACAGACAGATGTTAGTGAGGAGGAAAGAGCAGTGTTTGTGCAATCAAGCATTTCGTGGCGGGGGGGGGGGGGGGGCGGTGCTGGAACAGAGCTGTACATGGCCGAGAGTGGCCCTGGATTAAGGGCAGTCCTGACAAAAGCCCCAGAAACAGGAAGCAGGCACAACTGTCCGATTGCCATTCTCTCGTCTGTAGGTATCCAAGGGGCAAGTGAGATACAGCCGAACACTGTGAGGAGCAAATGCACACAAAATCACTGCACTGCAGAAAAACGAATGACTGGAATACTAAAGAGGTGAATTTGGAAGTACAATTCTCTGGCATAAAGACATTTATGTGAGTGTGTGTTGGACACTTCCAGTGCAGCTATTATGCTGCTCTGCTTCTATCTAGCGTCTCTCAGACAATGCAAATGCAAATCACCAAAATAAACCCCTCTGGTGAGCAAGAGGCAAGAAAAACCTATCCCAGAGGATTTCAAGTCGCTTACAGAACAATCCTTAAGAAGCTCATGAGCACTTCAGTGCATTTCACTCCCCCACACCGGGAAACGTGGAGCCAGAAACGGGCCCCTGCTGGTGAAGGCAGGCTGCAAAGAGGTGGTCAGTGAGAACACGCGCAACTCAATGAGAGGCCTCCAGGGGCATCACAAACAGCTGCTGGAGGCAACTCACCAGGGGGCAGAAAGAGAGGAAGGGGAGCAAATGAACACCAATCACAAGGTTCAGAAATCCTGCTGCAAAATTACAGGCATAACTTCTTTGATTTACATTTTATGCTCTGCTGTGTGAAATGTTTCAGATTTGTGCAGCAGAATCCGTAGCAAAAATCGTAGCAGTGAAACCGTAGATAGTATTTTTTTTTCTTTTTTGATGGCTGTGAAATGCCTCCCTCCACCTTGTTCACCCCAGCAGTGTCATGACAGAAAGACAGCATTTTTAAAATGCTTTAAATTTGTAAGAGACTCTTAAAAACTGAGAACAAACTGAGGGTTGATGGGGGGTGGGAGGGAGGGGAGGGCGGGGGATGGGTATTGAGGAGGGCACCTTTTGGGATGAGCACTGGGTGTTGTATCGAAACCAATTTGACAATAAATTTCATATATTGAAAAAAAAGAAAAAAAAACATAGTAAAAACAAAAAAAAATGAAATGCTTTAAATTTGGAAATAGTATAATTTTAAATATGCATACACATACACACATACCTTTTTGTGTATTTTTTTAATGTTTATTTATTTTGAGAGAGAGAGAACACGAGTGGGGGAAAGGGGGCGAGAGAGAGAGAGAGAGAGAGAGAGATAGAGAGAGAGAGAATCACAAGCAGGCTCTGCACTGTCAGCACGGAGCCCAATGCAGGGATCAAAGAACCAAAAGGCAAGATCATGACCTGAGCCCAAATCAGGAGTCAGATGCTGGTCCGACACTTAACCAGCTGAGCCACCCAGGCGCACCACCCCCCACTCCCCGCCACCTTTTTATTATCACTTGTAATCAAGGTAGCGAAATACCAAAGTCGAAGGAAAATGCAAGTTTCAGATGAATAACTGAATCATGTTCGTAGAAGATCTGGAAAAGAACACTGCTGTTCTGATGATAGCATTAAGGATGGCACACAGGGAACTTGAGGACCATGAAACATCAGGGGTGTGTATAGAAAAGCTGGCTACAAAACCAGCACACTGAGGACAAAAACTTTCATCTAGTGAAGTTCTTACATGATCTCTACTGCCTAGTTACTAACACCTAAAGCCCAGGGCTGCAAGGAGACTCCTCACTCCCAGACAGCCGGGCTCAGTGGCCCCACTCACAGCCTCTTCAGTCTGCTGCTTTCCTGGCAACCTCCCTAGTCCTTAAAAGTTGTGCTCCCTTAGGTCCTCTTCCCCCTCTACATACACCGCTGGGGGTTTCAAGCTGTGCCCATGCATTCGCTGACTGCTAGCACTGCCAGGCTTCATGACTCTCCTTGACTCCTGACCCTATCTCTCTGAGCACCTGGCAGATACCACATGTGTGTCCAGAATAGTCCCTTTCAAGGGCTCCCTGCTGTAGAGGGGATAAAATCTCATCCCATTTGGATGCATACCAGGCCCTGGCGGTTTTGACCTGTCTACACTTCCAGGCTCATCTCCTGCCAATAGGCTCCAACCCTGGTGCTGGCGGTGCCTCTGCTTTTGTACAAGCTCTCCTCCCTCTGGTGCCCTTCCCCTGTCTGCCCAAAGCTCCTTTCCTGGAAGCCTTCCAGGAGCAATCTTAGATGTTCCTCCTCCTCTGGGCTCTCCCTGGACCTGGGACCACCTTTCACAGAGTTTCTCCCACCATCAAATTGCAACAAATGTTTGATCACATCCTCATTTCCCCTAGTAAATCCTATTGTTCCTTATAGTGCCAGCACTCCCGGATACAAGGTAGCAGCTTAATAAATCTCTGTGAAATAATTATTTTCATTTACACAATCTTCTAGCTTAGAAATTCCAGGTTATTTAAATTAGTATTAGTAAAACTATCACTGTCTCAGGCACCCTCTGCCTTCTATGAGGCACTGGGACTTTTGGGACCTCACTTAGGCAAACACAGGAAGGGAATACATTACAAGAAACACAAACAATGAGGACAAGAACCATACATACAAATCAATGAAACTATTGAGGACTGAAGAAGGAAAGGGAAAGTGAACGCATGAAACAAGAGGCTACTTTAGAAAACATGCTAGAAACGCCAAAGGGAGAAAAGTAAGCTTCCAAAGTCTGAAAACATTAATTAAAAAAATCCAAAGGAAGAAAAAATCCAAAGTAATGATCACAAACCCTCATAAAACATAGCAAGGAATTGGTCAACTGAACTTACATGTTAATAGAATTGCTTTTTTATTGTTCAGCTTGTCTAAAAGTTTCCTGGACACTTGCAAGCAAGCAAAAAAAAAAACAAAAACAAAAAACAACAACAACAACAAAAAAACCACACACACACAACGTGTGCCAGGAAGATATAAAAAAAAAAAAATAAGTTTGATGCTTTAAAAGGAGGGGTAGTATGATTTCCTGCTTTGGTCATAGACCACGACCCAAATACACTTAAAAGACTAGATCATACAAAAATTCCATAGAAGTGCAAATGGTAATAAACATTCATTTTCTGACACTATTTGCTGGTTTTGAATAGACAGGACCAATTACCTCTGGAAGGGAGAGGGAGATGGTCTGATAGCAATTTTACAGACAGGGAATGATCCATTCGTATAGGTTTCTGGCAGTGATAACTAGATCATTTCAGAGTGCATCATTTATCAAGGCATCTCTTATTTATCTGCCAAGTATTTATATGTATCTACTCTGCTCTGGGCTCTGGGGACACAGCAGTGGGGAAAACCACTTTCTGAAGGGAAGAAAAAGGACCACATAAATGAAAAGACAAAGCTGGATGCTGGAAGAGGGATCGGGAAGGGCCGCTATCTTACACAGGTGGGAAACAGAAGGGATCTGGGATCTGTGCAGTGGAGGGAAGTGAAGGAGTGGGGGTGAGCATTCCAGGCAGAGTGAGGGGGTCAGTGTGAATGCAGCTGAGTGCTGAGCAGGAGAGGACAGGGGCCAGCCTAGGGGCGGGGGCATTACTCAAGGCTGGTCAACTAGCAGATGAACATAATCCTGAGGGAAATGCTATTTATTAAGAAGCTACGTTCTCCTATGAAACAACAGCAGTCTCTTCCTTTGGACCACTGATCTCAGAACTGGCTGCCCTGCCTGAGAGCACCGACCCCAGCCATGAAGTCTGCCCGCTAATGTATCAAGAACAACATAAATCATTCCCCCAAACTGACCACACCACACATTCTCAGTACATGTAGTATGTTGACGGGAGGCTGTAACTCACAAATGTCACGGCAAGGGAAGAGTTCTGTTTTTCCAATGATGGAAGAGCACCGTGGTAGAGGCGATCTAGCCCCAGTGTCCTCTCCCCCTGACATGGGCTGTGAATGTGGAGAGAACAGTCATGGGGGTGGGGAGGGAGACACAGCTCTCCAGCAAGATCTCTGCTTGCAAGGGTGGGTGAGGGAGGTGGCCTGAAGGGGTAGGACAAAAAGGCACATGGATATGGAAGTGCTGGAGCGAGTGGATGGGGAAACTGAGGAGAATAAAGCCAGGGCCCATGCCTGCCGTGCTGGGATGCAGCCCAGGGGTCACTGGTGGCCGGTGAGCCCCGTGCTGCTCGCAGCATCGCCCTGCCCTCCTAAGAATCAGCAGGGCAGACCTGCGGGACAGGACTGCACATATCAGCCTGGAGTTATCAGCAACTCATGCCAAGTGGAAGCTCAGCTGGCAGTTCTGTACGGTGTTTTTATTAAGTAAAGTAGGATAATAAACGTTACTTAAAAAACAGTGTTTTCAGGACACAAACTGTCCTACCGTTTTGAGTCCACTAGAAAAAATAATGTCCATGGAGAAAAAAAGGTAATGAGTCACTAAGCTTTATATGGCTATTTATATTTTTAAAGAAGATATTTGGAAAAATGAAAGCGTAGAAATAATGGAATGGATTTCTACTGACAGAATTTCAGGTGCTGTGGTCAAAGGATGGGGCCAGGGGCAGAGGCAACCTCTGTGCTCCTCCAAGGCCCCACTCTGCCTTCTCCGGGGAGGGACATGTGATGTCACCAGGGCATGGCTATTCTCTCTGCTTCCAGCACGTGGAGGACGGCCATCACCCTGTGCTACCTCTGAAGCTGGTGCGTCCCCATCACGTGGTTGTTGGTCAATGATACGTGGCAGTGGAGGAAGGCTAAAGGGCTGCAGGGCTGGGATGCGCTTTCTTCTGTGTCACAGGGACAGCCAATGCTCAGTGGGGGAGGCTCCTCAGAGGGCCTGCAGGTGGCCCTGGCGGACAGTGTGTGGGATTTCTGACATCAGGCCTCTGAGACTGGGAAGGTGCTGGTTAACTGCAATGGCCCAGCCTATCCTGACTGATACAGAAAAGAGCAATCAGGAAAGAGCTCATTTGTAAGAAGCAGAAAATTCTAAATTCTAACACTCGCTATGTGAGAGCCTTCCTGCCCCTACACTGGGTACAGGACAAAAAAAAATGCACGTGTTTCAAAAGTTCAAAACCACTTGTTAATGTTTAGTTGAAACTCAAAAATTATTTGGAAAAAAACCCCAAAAAATAGGTAAGAAGAATTCAGGTCTGAAGTGGGCTCCCAGAAGGAAAGAAAGGAGGAGCTGGTGTTTGGGAATTGCAGCTCTCATACTTCCTCTTTCTCCCTTCCTGCCCAAAGGGAAGGAAGGGCCTGCTTCCACGAAGGCCAGGCCTTCCACCGGGGCTTGGGACCTGCTCACCTTCTCAAGGAACTTGGCCTCTGTGGTTGTTCCCTCCTCCTGGAGCCAACCAGCCACACACCAGAATAATCTGGTTTCTCCCCCCTTCCTAAGACAGGCCCTTGACCTCGTACATCCCTCTCAGCCCATGCAATTAAACGTCTCAAGACCGTCTACACACACGGTTCCTCGCTTCCCTCTCCTCTCCTCCCTTCTCCCTGATCCTGAATTCAATGCCACAAAGGGAGGTTCCATCTTTAAAATGTCCTATGAAGTTAAAATTTGATTTTTTTGGATTGATTTGTTTTCTTAGCACAACAGTATTCTACAGGAAGCTATTCTACAGGAAGAAAATGACAAATCTGAAAAGAAATCTGAAGGAGGATGAAGGGGGTAGGGTGTGAAGACAGAAACCACAGTTGTTAAAAGAGATGTTCAGTTAACCTCACAGGGATTATTTTTTTTTAAACATTTTTTTTAAGTTTTAATATGTAAGGTTTTCAGATTACAACATTAACACAAGACTTCTAATTGGCATAATAATGCAATACGATAATGTATGAAAAGCAAAGCTAATCCCCCAATCACTCAGTCACACCCACCCATAAGAAATCATTAAATGAACACCACGCATGTCTTCTCCCCTCTTCCTCAACACACGCCGTTCAGCCACCAGTCTGCCCCACTCTTCCAGAAAGTGTCTTTGTCAAGATCACCAATGAATCCACCTGGTCAAATCCAAGAACTCTTCTTCCTTCCTTATTTGACCAACCACACTGAGTGTCGTCTGCCACTGCCTCCTTTTAATACCCTTTCCTTGACCTCCTGGCTCCCCTGGTCTGAGGTTTGCTGGTTTTTCATGTACCTCCTTGGCTACTCCTTCTTGGGCTCCATGCTGGCTCTTCTTCCTGCAGCGAACCCCTGGCTGTGAGGCTCCTCAGGGTGCAGTCTTGAACCTCCCTCACTCTACTCCATGTGATTCTGTCCAGATTTAAACAACACCCTTATACTGAAGATGCCCACACTTTAACTCCAACTCAGATCTCTCCTTTGAGCATGAGGCTCAAATATCCAGCTCTACACTTGACATTGCCATCTGGCTGAAATGTAACATGCACCACAAACTTGACATATCCAAAATATTTTTCCTCCCAAACGTGTCCTCCCTGACCCACTGCCAACAACTTTTTGCTGCTCAGATGCGGAATCTAAGAGTATCCTTGATGTGTCCTTTTCCCTCTCCCCTCCACGTGCAATCCCTGAATGTGTCCTGTTGATTCTACCTTCCAGATGTTTTCCAAACCCACTCTTCCCCATGTCCATAGTCTCTCCTTTGGTCTAGGCCACCTTAAGCCTCCCCCAGTCTACTGCTACAGAGGTCTTCCAGCAGTCTCTGCATCCACACCTGCCCCTTGGATCTATTCCCCATAAAATGGAAGATTGCTTTCTTAAATCAGAATAGGTCACATTCCAGTGTAAGACCCTGCAGGGACCCCCACCACACCTGGGATCCTCAACAAACCCCAACATGACCATGAGGCCCTGTCCTCCCCCTCTCTTACCACGTATCTTCTCTCAGGTCCTCTCTGAGACCAAGTGCTTTGTTCTTAAGGTCTTCTTAGCTCTAACAGCTGGGCTGCTCTACCCGAACTTCACATGGTTAGTTCCCTCCTATGTAGCCTTTACATTTCCACTGTCCTTACCTCAAGGGCACTCTGGTTGACCACTTGATTCACACTGGGCCCCTCCGTCATTCCTGGCAGCAATCCTTATTTATTTTGCTCATGGCTCTTCCCCCAAGTTAAAATTTTCACATTTATTTTCTGTTCACTTGGGTTTCTTTCTTTCTTTTTTTTTTGCCTGCACTCCTCAGAGGGGCAAAGACCACAGCTCTCCAGGTCACTGCCACATTCCTAGTGTTTAACACAATGCCTGGCACAGATTAAGTTCTTAATAACACACAGACTGGATGAATGAAGAGTGGTTCTCTTCCCCATCCCACCTCCCACACCAGTGCTGACAAATTTCTGATGGTGGGTGAGGAAGACACCCATCGGAAGCTGAAGATGTACTTGGAGGAGGAGGCAAAGTCCAGGCAGGGGAGTAGAGGTCATGCCGGCAACACCTGACACTCATGGCCCCTCCTATCTCCGAAGATTCTGAACAATGGTTCAAAGTTGGCACTTCAACAGTCAAATCTGCAGATTCTCAAGCAATGTGCCAACCAGTTTAGAGTATTTATACTCTTCTCTGTTCTTTTCCAAATATTTAAATTAGCTATGTGCACATTAAACTTTGGAGCTGAACTAGAAATATCCTATGCAAAACACGGAAGGCTCCAAGGTCCTGATGAAGGCAGCGCACGCACAGTGACTTTTACTTGCACCCTAAATGGTTTTCTGTTTTGAGTGTCAATTTCAGAATTACCCACTACCTGATGTGGGATCAAAGAGCATATTCTCTGTTTAAAAATATGTTTGCACGCACATTAATATTTACATCTACTCAGATACATATACATGTATACAAACAAATGCCGCTGGAGACAGGGAGGACACAGGTGTCTGCTGTTACTTAACTCAGCAGAACCAACTAGCAGATGATTTTCAATGTGTTAAGAATTTATATTGGCTGTACTTATCAATACAGCTTGAGTAGACAATTTACATTTCCTTCTTTGGAGACATTAACCAAGGTAAATGACAAGGTTTCTCTGGGATCTTTATAAAGCCCCAGCATTTTATATCAATTCCTGTGTGAGACTCAGGACTGCCTACCTCAGGGGGCTCAACTGCTGGAACTGGGACAGTATGGTGATGAAGCCAGCCCAGCTTCTCAGGGCAGGGAGTACCCTGTTTAGGAGCATTGCAGCACTGGAGACCAGAGATTAAGCTCCAGCTACGCCACTCTATAATTAGGGAGAACTCATTTAACTTTCCTACACTGCAGGCTCTTCATCCTGAAAACAGACATCACGAGAGTACTGATTCTCTGAAGAAATGAGACGATGTGCTGAGAACACGGGCATACAGCCTGGTATAGTGTGTGTACACATCCGTGCTATATTTCCAAGTAACAGCTGAATATCCCCTCTCCCTGTTTTTTGCTTTAGACTGAGCTTCCAAGGGCAGGGACAAGAAGAGAAGCTTCTATAGAAGTTGGGACTTAGCTGAGTACTCAAAACGTGTAGAATTTCAGACAGTGGAGTAAAGAAAATGAGCAGTGCCACAATGCAGCACAGAGGAAAGAGAGCCAAGCGGAGGAAGTACATATGGTGCTCAAGGACTTGGTTTGGAGTTGAGCCTTGATGGTGCTGAGTATTTGGGAAGAGGACTTGGTGAGGCAGCACCTTAGCAGGGATGGATGAAGGAGGGCATCAAGAGTTGGGTAGAGGAGCTCACACTTGACACAATGACCAGGAATCTGTGTGTGTCTCTGTTTAGTACTCTCACAATGCCTTCCAACTGGCAATATTCTGCCATCACGTTTACCACTATTATAACATTTCTAATCTACCACTTAAATTCAGTCAGCCCTGGGAGTGAGTGGGGAATGATCAAGTCTACTTCTCTAAACTTAGGTCGATACTTGACCCCAATCAAAAAGTTATACTTGGGGAAATGGAAAATGTCCTCCTTCTTTGTGGACCAGTGAAGTTAGGCCATAATGGTTTTTCCTCCGGGGAGATAATAGAATATCTGCAGTGCCAGGTTTATTTTTACTCACTCTATCATCCACCAGCCATCAGTGTGATGCAGGCAAAGGGGAGGGGAGGGAAGAACTGTGTAGCAGGTGGAGAGACCACCGTAAGCTCCTATGTTCTCTTCTCCCCATCTGCCTAAAAGATAGAGCACAGCAGGAAGCCAAAGAACACTTGTCTAAGTGGCAGCCTACATAAAGACATACCCCTGGGGTTTAGAAGTGATACTGTCACAGAAAAGCAGGAGAAAGATTACTCCAACTCTCTTCTATGGAGCCTTCTCAATGCAAAGAAAATCAAAGCAATTTTCAGGTTCCAGTTTCTAGACATCCACCTAATCCTCTATTAATTTTTAATCTAGCTTCACCAATTAAGAAGGCAGATATAATGGACAGACACTGGAATAGATGTACTTGTCTAAGGAAAAAAACTGAGAAGGTCATCTGCTTTGGGCATAGAAGTGTCTTTCCAGGTTCACTGCACAAGAAGCAAAGGTCCTGGGCTAGCGTGTCCAAAGGAAATCTGAGCATATTCTTCTGAATTTGAGTTAGAAGCAACCTGATGCCAGTGCTGGCATTAGGGCCAACCCTGAATAAGATCTTGGGGGAAGTCCAGCAGAGATAAGAGGACAAAAGCAAAACCATACACACTTCAAATTTTATTTCACTTTAAAACATACTTTAAATGGAGTTTCAAGCTGCAGTATGGTGACCAACATTTAAGACTTACATAAAACTCCTCAGATTAAAATACAAATGTACGTATGTATGTATATGTGTGTATACACACATATATATACATATATACATATATACATGTATATTTATATATATATACGATACAAATAGATAAGGAAATTAGAATGTCAATTAACATGCAGTGAGAGATTAGAAGTGAACACTAAGATAAATTGTAATATTTATAAGTGATTTTAAACATATATTTATGGGCCCTTAGTGTCTTTCCTTTTACATAGAGAGTATTTTTATTGTTCAACCCGCACCACAAGAGTCTACAAAGTAGTTGCTGGATACTTACATGATGTAGAAACATACTTTTAGAGGTAAGGGGGCATAGGAATTTAGAAACCTTTTAGTCTATTTTAGTTGCAAAAAAAAAAAACCAACAACAACAATCGAGCTACAGAGAGTGCACTTAATTTATCCTGATAACAAAATGTGCAGATTAGCACAGTTGTGGAGTTCTGCCTTCTAGTCTCAGCTCTGTCAATTATTTACAGTGTTACTTTTGTTCAAACACATTGACTTTTAGTTTCCTCATCTCTAAAATGAGAGGTCTCAATTATATGAACCCTAATGTAAATGCAATTGAAAGGCATACAACTTTGTCCACAGCCCAAAACACATTAGTGGAAGAACAGACCACCTAGAAAAAGCAAAGAGGCAGCTATGAAATTAGAGACTTGACTCCTCCCCAAAGGCTGATCTGTGACATGCAGGTCCTACAAGGATGGCTTGTGCCCACATCCTTCATAGGAAATAGCACAGGAGGATGGTTGGGATTTGGTTTTCCCAGTCAAAAAGATGATGCTAGCACGGAGTCAAACCTCTGGAGAGTCACCTGGCCCCCAGCTTACCTGGCTTTCTCATCCTGCCACAGAGATAACCCCTGACACTTCATCTTGATTCTAATTCCCAAGAGTCTTATCTCCCCTTGCGTTACAGTTGTGCTAGAGTCAAGACCAGAGTTCAGGAAGTACATATACTCATGTTCTGGAAGCAATATTAAAGGTCTTTCTTCCTGGGAGAAGAGCATCTTTAAAGGGTGCTTCTCTTTGTAGAGCGTGATTTCTGCTGTCCATAATTACATTTGAATACGGACCCTTTTTAAAAGTCTTTGTTTTTCGAATCCTGACCCCGAGGTTTAGGTACCTGGCCAGCAGGTGGCGTTTAGGTTCCTTGGTCTCAGGGTCCAGACCAAAAATTTATGCTGAGGGCCTATTTTGTCTTGTGTGACAGACTGCTACTTGTTCCTCAATATCTATTCTCCTGTTTCTTCAAAAAAAAAGGCCCCAATTTTTAGCTGCACACACTTCTTTCCTGGGACTAAAACAACATCTCTAAACCTCCTTGTGATACACGTGGCCACACGAGTACTTTTTCACCAATAAGACAAAAGCAGACATAACACATGTCACCGTTAGCACACATGCTTATAAGACCCCTGGCATGTACCTTCCGTCCCCCTTCTTCTTCTTCCCTACTGCTGCCTTCCTGTTGGCTAGAAAGTAGACATTAATATGGCTGGATGGCCAGCAGCGTTCAAGGACCACGAAGTGATGCTGGAAACAGAAGCCACATGTGACAAAGCGGCAAGAGAGGAGGAGCCTGGATCCCTCGCACCTCAGATGCCATGTCAGCCCTGGACGGATTCCTCCTGCACTTCTTTTATGTGAGAGGGAAACACACATCTCTCTTCTTTAAGCCATGGTTATTTTGATTTCTCCTGCCGCTCATAGCTGAATCTAATCTGAATAACATAACTTGAGATTCAGATTCATTTTTAAAAACAATAATTATTAAAATGACAAAGGTAAGTACCATTAGCACATATGCCGTGATTCATAGACGATACCATGCTATTGATTTAGCGCTGATAAGAAGGAAGTTACTTGCTACTTTGTTTTCTATAAGATAATGAAATAGGACATTCTTTTGGCAAGATAACTGCTAGCAGTAGCCTGAAATCTACCCACCTGCACATGAGCAAACTTTTAGGGATCTCAAAAGCCATGACTCTTAGAACAATGTAAACAAAATGTGAATCTACTTAAGTGGCTTTATTACATATAATAGCAAACTCAGTATTATCTGTAGATATCTGATATATTACAAATTGTGTATGTACTAAGGATGAACAAATCTCCAGAGTATAGTCGTGACCTATGGTACTGAGTTTACACGTAGCCTAATCCCTGACATTTAGGGCCTCTAATACAACATTACTAAAGAACAATAAACCTAGATGGCCTTCCAGAAGCAAATCTGAGCCATTCAAATTAAATCAACACCTGTTCACCTCATTAATATCTCGGCAAAATAAGCTGAGCAAACACCCCTGATGCTGAGTCACCACCACGTCCCTGAGAAGAACCAACCAATAGGGCTTCCTTTTCCTGGCCGCCCATGCTTTAAGTCACCAGGGTGGGTGCAGGTGTTTTCCTGGTCCCCATCTCAATGCAAACCCCATTTCCTCAGAGTGAAGTTCAGAGAAGCTCTGAGCAAGGCCAGCACAGGCTTCGCTTTCACCCACGTTGCCCTAGTGAAGCCCCACAGAAGGCTCAAGAAACCTCCCCAGGCCTCTCCTTACGGGACTGGCTGCTCAATTCTCAAAGCCACCTTGTGATTTCTACTGAAAGAGGGTTACGTATTGGCAGGTCGCTATACAGTAATGTCCTCTTAAAAAACATGGAAGGGGATTTATTTACGGTGGTATGGGGACTGCAGGAGCTATTGACTTGGGCCCCGGAACTTATTTCTGTATTATAAGGTAACAAGGAAGCAAACTCTTTATCACCCGTTACAAATTACTTTAACACAGCTGATACCAAAAGGGGAAAGAGACACACACACAGTACCCTCAGAATGTGAACATTATGCCCTCCGTCTAGAATGCCGGCATGACAGAGATCTAGAAGGGTGGGGATCTGTTCATGCAAGAATATCCCACTGCGAAGCCTAACATCACACAGAACCTTGATGCACAGGCGCTAAATCATCACCAACAACTGGTTTGACTTAAAGCAGTTTCCTAATCACATGCAAGCACAGTGACCTCTCAAAAAGTTCTTTATGAAAATGCTCCCCCACTCACTCTTCCCTGACATTTCTGAAGATTTCTGATCAATACCTAACTGTGAGAACACAGCACTAGAGAAAAACATCATCGCCAGTCCAGTGGTCAGCTCACTGAGGATGCGGATGAGTCAATATTCAAAAACTGTGATGCACCATGCGCTTAGCGTGGAACTTAACAAATGTTCAAAGACTAATTAACGTTCTGAGCACGTGTTCTCTGAATGGCAAAGTCTGTATATGCTAGCAACCACAAATCAGTGATCACCAAGGTTAGAAAAATCTACACTGAAGAAAAAAATTCCCAGTCCTTCTACCCCAAGGCGTCTTGGTAAACCCAAAGAATTATTTAATTTTAACATTTCTTTTCAGTTACACAGCAAACCACCTTTGGGATGTTCCTGATGTTTCATATGCATTACTTCAGGTAAACCTCAGAAAAGTCCCTACTAAGCACCAGACAACAGGAAGTAAGATAATTCAATCTGTTAAATACTTAGAATTCTTACTATTTTCCTACTATATTGTTTGCTTTCACCCATAAAATTGGACCTTCCTTCCAATTTTTTGTCTTTTATGAAATGCAGAAACTGTTGATAATGGAGCTTATTCACAGTACACTCAGTTCACTGTTCTTTTTCAGGTCTATAAATTTTGTCTTTTATTTGGGGAGGAAAAAGGCCAATCTCTCAGCTGGCTGGGCAAAAATGAGATACTGAGAAACCAAAAGGTGCATCTTGCTACACTACGTATCATGCCACGTTCAACCACAGGGCAAACACTATTTCATCCACAGGTGACAAAAGGCAACCTCACTGCACAGGATACTGAGAGCATGATTTCCTTCTTTAATTTGCTGTAAAATTATGAGTAACCTGCAACAAAAAGGCAGAGGCAGTGTCTGAATGAGGGTGGTGGTAAAACTGGTCAGGAGTGTCCTGGGGAACTGGGAATCATGGAAGCACCCATCCTTCAAAGCCCTACCCAATTTCCACCCCTCCCCTGAAGACATCCTCCTCTGCCCAGCCAGGGTGGTCTTTAACACTGCAGCACTGACTGAAGGCTGCACCTTCCCCTTGCTCACTGAGAGAAGGTGTCTGACCTTTCAGATCTGTGTGTCTCAACTCTCCATTGAGTTACAGTCTGACTGTAAATTTCCTGGGACAATGCCTTGTGTCTAGAAATTTTCTGTATTCAAACAGTACCACCAGCATTGAAGGTCATGTCATACTTGCTGACAGACTAAATATAACTACCACCTCCCTATTACCTCACTTTTGTTTAAAATGAAACACATGGCTGATTATAAATGTAGACAGATTTTTTCATGCAAATCACTGATCACCAAACTTATTTTATAAATGTAATTTTTTAAAAATGTTTTTACTTTTATTTTTGAGAGAGAAAGAGACAGAGTCTGAGCAGGTGAGGGCAGAGAGAGGGAGACACAGAATCCGAAGCAGGCTCTGGGCTCTGAGCTGTCAGCACAGAGCCTGACGTGGGGCTCGAACTCACAAACCTCAAGATCATGACCTGAGCCAAAGTCGGACTGAGCCACCCAGGGGCCTCAGTTTCTAATGTTCAGTATTTCAACTTTTTTTTTTTTTAAAGATATGGGCACAGAGGTTCTAATCAATATTATGTAGATGTGGCATTCACAATAAAAAAAAAAAGGAAGAAAGAAAAATTCAAGATTAGTCAAATCAAGATTTGATAAATCTATCTAAAACTAAATTTTTACGTGTACCCCCAACTGGAAGAGAAAGTTTTTCCAGGATCTGATTTTCAAAATTGTATTTCTGATACACATCAATTTTCTACTCACAGCTGTAGTCAGAAACAGATAAAGGCTGTAACAGACAGCAGCTTTGTTCTATGTCTGTTAGCAAAATACGACACCATATGGTCAACCCCACTCCCTGTCCAAATCCAAGATGGGTCCTGAGTAAATATATAGCAAACACGAATCGTCCTCTGTGGGTTATATAGCCATGTGTGTCTTTGACCCTTCCTTTTTTCTAGGCTTGGTCTATCTCACCAGCTATACCACCGGGTACATGGGCAGAGTCATGACCACCGCTAATTGCATGGACCAACCATGCAGCATAATCTGTGCCACAGTACATGCTCCAAACCATAACATACCTCACAGAATATAAGAAGGAACAACAAACAGCCCAGGGGAGCTTTTAAAATCACATATGGAATAAATACAAACAGTAGACTCAAGAGGAATCAAAAGTGACATTACCCTAAAGTGACTAAAAACAAAAAGATTTTTTTTTTTCTTCAAAATGCTGTGGTTTTTATTACACACCATCAGGATGTTTTCCATTCATGTACAAATCCCCCTCTAGGGCCTGCTTTTACAACGGTGGGTCATTGTTGGCAACACCACTGAGAGCCTAATCACAGTGTGAGAACATCTGTCACGCTCCCATTTCATGTCAAAGCTCTGCTGATACACTTGAATCTAAACCACCGCACAATGGATTTTAAAATGATACGAGTCTATGGTTTTGTGACATCAAAGGGCATTTCAAAGGCACCCCTAAATGATGAAAGAATTCTATTTTGCTAACTCAATGCAATATGTCTGATGAGTATAATCAATAGATATAAAATCTCCTATTGGCATTATACATATATTCGGCCCACAGACACATCTCTACTCTCTAAAATATGGGAATAAGGAACAGTGCATCAAGATCTGTAATGTAATGTGTTCTGTCCAGTTACCACCCTTTTTTTGTTTTTCAAGTTTATTTATTTATTTTGAGAGAGAGAGCCCACGCATAAGTGGGGGAGGGCAGAGAGAGACAGAGAGAGAGATCTCACACAGGCTCTGCACTGTCAGTGCAGAGCCCAACTCGGGGCTTGAACTCATGAACCATGAGATCCTGACCTGAGCTGAAATCAAGAGTTGGACGCTTAACTGACTGAGCCACCCAGGCTCCCTATCCAGTTACTGTCTTAAAATACTTACCATCTTTTTTTCCTTCCTATACTGCAGCAGTAGAAACAAAAGGTTGTTTTTGAGTAGCTCAACATCAGGGAAGTTTTCTTTGTGAGGCAAAGAGTTCAGTTTTCCAATGATACAAGCAACCAGCATCACCCAAGCGCATCTCTTCCCCAGTTAAATGTGGGACTGTCAGGCTACGTACCTGGCTGAGAGATTTCTACTCCAACCAAGCATTTGCTTAATTGTAAAGTTTTATATTTTCACTTCTAAATGAAAACAATACATAATAGGTGATAACCAGCTTCTTTGTGTATCCCCTATAGAGAATGTTACTATTACCAGCACGGAAAAGAACAGCTACTTGACAGAAGAAACAACCCCAACCATCCTCACTGTAGGAAGAGTGTTACTTCTCTGTAAGAAGCTGCCTCCCTGGCAGCTGCCATTATTACAGGTGCCTCGCCCTCACCCAAACTCCAAAGACAACCACATATTTGAGCACTAATTATTTGTGAGAGGCTGGAAGAGAGAGGAGAATAATGTGTCATTTTTTAATAGAGAGCTGCAGGACTGCATAGTAGCGATGAGAAGACAAGGGGCTTGTCTTGGGTGACTGAACAAATTCTAGGGCAGCCACGGCTGCACCCCTGGGGGCCACTCGGGCATCCCTGGCATTACTGATGGGAGAGGCAATGGTGTGCACTGGTGCGTGCGCACACCCTGGCCCCGGGGATACTGAGGCAAAGACTAGACATAGGCCCTGGGGAGGTCAAATGTTACATTTGATAGGAGCAAACACTCTAGACGTGGAGAAAAGGGATAACAGCAAAGAACAGCAGCTTAAAAATGATTTTTAAAGTCGAATACAGGACTAGGGTGAATTAGCGAACCATGTAAGTGCCAGACGGGCTACTGGCTCCCACAGGATATCTCCCCAGGCAACGGCTCACCTTGAAAATGAAAGAAGCAGCAAGCCAAAATAGATACAGAAGACTAACAGTCTGTTATATTTATTTCTAATATTGATTGAAAAAAAATCAATTTATATTCTATGTGCCAGACACTTAATATACATCATCTCAAATAATCCTATAGGAATCCTGTAAGAGAGATATCATCCCTATTCTATGGCTAAAAAAAAATTGTGGCAGAAAGGTTAAGTGACTCACCCAATGTCACCCAACGAGTATGTGCACATTTCAGGCCTGACAGAGCTTCATGACAAAGGACCTGAGCATCTACTGGGAACATTCTGATTTTATAAGTGCTTTTTACCATAGACCGGGGATCAGCAAACTCTTTCTCAGAGGGACAAATGGTAAGTATTTTACACTTTGTGGGCCATAGAATCCCTGTTGCACAACCCCCCCCCCGTTAATGCACCAAGACAGCCATCAACACTACGTAAACAAATGAGCATGGCTGTTCTCCCATAAAACCAGAGGCCAGTCTGCCAACTCCTGTTCTAGAATGAGGGTCGGCAAACTGCAGCCCTGGACCAGGTCCAGCCCACCATGGGTTTTTGTAAACAATGCTTTATTCGTTTATGATCTAGATCTAGGCCGTCATCTAGACCGTTTCTAGATAGTTGAAGGGTAACTCAAGGAGCTAAAATAATGCCCGAGTTTCACAGAAACATTCTCGGGAGCGTCCAGCTCTTTGTTCTAAACTTCCTTAACAAACAGTGTTCTGATTCCTAATCTGTGGCCTGTGTGATCCAGCCCTCCAGTGGGAGAGCCCTGATACACACCTGCTACCTGACAGGTGACCGACCTCTCACTGCAAAGGAACAGTGACATTCTACATCCTCAATTAATAAGTCATCAGTTTCTGGAAGACTCAATGCCTTTGGGGAGCTGAAAAAACAGAAACAGAGATTCTTAACCTGAAAGGATGGGTGGTCAGAGACTGACAAATCAGTTAATATGTTCATTCTAATTTTTAGGAAGTGTCTCCTCTGTGCCAGGGGAAATACATGTGAACGCCAGACGGAAAAGACTGACTCGTAGCACTTGAGTACTTTATGTGCAGCAAATCTATGTTGTTACTTGTGACACCACAAGACCTGAGCTGAACCGTAACCCACTCTCAAGCAAGCAGACAAGTGGTGTTGCTGTGATAGCTACTGCAGTAAGATGAGGACCCTGGCTCATCTTGTTGAGAGCAGCAGCTACGGGAGCAGAGCCCACGAGCTCTAGGAGGAAGGGACTGTGCTGGCTCAATGCCCAGAGAGAGCAGGAGGTCCAAGACCTGTTGTCTATATTACTATGGATTACCTCCATGGCTCCTGATGAACTAGGGTGTGAATGGCCTGGTCTGACAGTCAGATTTTTCTAACTCTCATGTTATCAGGATCAAATGCTCCATACCTGGACTGTCTGGTAATCGGAAGCATCGATCCCTTTCACGGTAACCTCTCGGAAGACTCGTGGCTCCAGCTCCTCTTTGGTGAGGTCACAGTGATAAATGATACCTAGAAGGAAGCGGAAGTCCTGATTTAGTCCACAAGCTCACTGGCTGCAAGGGGGCAAGGGCACACAGCACAACTGGATGCCATGAATCACAAGAGAGGAACATGAGTTGGGGACCTGCTGCCATGTGAGGGTCACTGTGCCAAGAGTGCTTATTAGAACAGTCTGCGCATGGAGTGTTCACTTTTCCTCACTGCCACCACACACAGCGTTTTGACGACCATCATCTGTCATATACATTTTAGAAGATTCCATAGCATTCCATGAGTATGAGAAGAGGTAAAAACTGTAAGAGTGAAAACTTAACAGGTCTTCCCTATGCTGGGTCACTTAGGAATGCAGGTCAAAAAAGATGGGGAACTTCATGTAGGGCCACTTCACCTTGAGAGGTGAATTAAGATGGAAAACTCAAATGACTGGCCCCAAGTCAACAACCAGCCAGAAGCCTCCTGATGGGAACTCTGGGGCTCCTGACACCAGATACCCACCTGTCCGTGCACACACACGTGGACAGCAGTCAGGGACCAGAGATGACCAGGTACCATTTTAGAGCTACTTTAAAAATTTTTATTATCCCAGGAATTGTGCACAACACAAATGAATGAATGTACACCAAGAATGCCAGCTTACTTAAACACTAATTAAAAATCCATTTCCTGAATTTAATGCTATTACACTTTAACACTTAAGAACTAAATCAAAGAAACAATAAGACGAGTTGTTACTATTTGAAAACTGCAGTGGTTTATGAAACAGAATTAGTCATCCAGAGTGGCTGGTGCGGGAAACAGCCCTCCCACACAATACATTAAACATACACTGTCAGATAGATGAAAAAAATCGATTTAGCGATCCCAATACTTGCTGGAAAACTTGAACTAAATGGTACTCCCACAGGGTACATCTGAAGTGACTGATCAGGTATTAAAATGGTGGCTCTCTTTCTTCTCAACTCCTCTGTGCATGTATTTCATTAACAGATGAGAAGGGATACTCTGTACCCCCAGCGGCAAAGAGTAATCGTTGACACTCATTAACAGCAAGGCTGCTGATCCCTATGAATGTCACTGCAATTCTCATGCTTACAGACAAAATTATTTTTGGAAGTATGATGAATATTGACAGAGAGAAGATACGTAACATGACCCAAGTATTGGCTTTCCTGGTTTAAGTCATACTTGGGTATTTATTAAAATACATCTTCATACATACAGTACTTCCAAACTACGCTCTGGGCATACATTCTAATGTACCAGATATATTGATTACTGTCCTTGCCTAGAGGAATGTAATCTTGAAGGCAGGCTATTTTCAGATATATGTTAATTTTTGAATAGCTTCTTGATCCGTACTTGCTTCCCTTCCTCAAAACACACAAAAAAGTCCAAATCCTTGGGAAAAAAAAAAACCCCAAACACCAAACAACTAACAAAAATGGCTGCAGACCGAGCATGTGCTATTTGAGCACCTGCCTCACTCTGGTATCGCTGCAACCTGTACTGCAGTGAATGAGAAAGCACCTGGCAGCCAGGATTCCCACCTCTGACAGTTGCTGGGCCAGTGACCTTAGACAAATCACCAAGTATTAGAATGCAAATTCCTTTGTGAAAGACAATAAATAGGAAATGTACTCTAAGCTCCTGTTTATCTGGGGGTCCCTGGGTGGCTCAGTCAATTAAGCGGGTTCATGAGTTCAAGCCCCTCACTGGGCTCTCTGTTGTCACTGCCCAGCCCACTCAGACCCTCTGTCTCCCTCTCTTTCTCTCCCCCAGTTGCGTGCACACTCTCTCTCTCAAAAATAATAAACATTAAAAAATAAATAATACAAAAAAATGCCTTTTATCTGGAAAAACTACTATATCAAATCCTCTAACAGCAGAATGAAACAAGTAGGCAACAGGGCTGGCTACTACTGTTCAGAGAAATCATGCCAAATACCTGACTTCTATCCTCGGTCCTGTGCCAAAGTGGCACCTGGGAGGAGACTGGGCTAAACTTGAAGGTACCAGTGCTTAATATATTTGATCAACACTTCCTTTTAACAGATCCATCTGGGTTACCCCAAGGTTAGCCTATGGCACATTCACATAACGAGAATCGCTATAATTTAATGATGTTTTGTGTCCTGTCTGACTTGGCTTGGTAAGCCCAAGGAAGGTGGGGTTTGGAGAAGTCATCTTGGAATCATAACCAGAGAGGACTGGTTAGGTGATCTCTAGGAAATAAATTTCCACATTTCAGGGTGAAAGAGAATTGGGTTATAGAAGAAGTCCCCTGAGGCCAGGGGAGGTGTCTGGACTTGAGGAGATGGGTCTCTTGATGAAAGCAGTCATTTAACAAAGCCATTCTAGTAACAGGAAGGAGGCGGGGATGATTAGCTCATATATCCCCAATAATCCAAAATAAATGTAAACGGGTAAAAGAAATGGGAGTAGGAGTTAAGAGGAAGGGATGACTCTGGGGGAAACTGTGAAAGAAAAATCCAAGGCTCTGAAACACTGGTGTGTACAGAGAGGGCAAAAGAACTTTGGAAAAGATGATCTATACTGACCCACCTGTGTAGGGTGGGTTTTAAAGTTATTAAAAGAAAAAAAAAACATAAATGTAAACTAAAACAAGTCTTGAAAATGTCTGCACTCCTTGGTATTTACACAGAGGAGCTGAGAAGTTATGTCCACACAAAAATCTGCACACGGATGTTTATAGCAGCTTTATTCATAACTGCTCAAACTTGGAAGGTGCCAAGATGTCCTTCAGAAGATGAATGTATAAATAAACCTCAGTACATCCAGACAATGGAATATTATTCAGGGCTAAAAGAAATAAGCAATCAAGCCCAAGAAAAGATACGGAGGAATCTTAAATGCAGAGTAGTAAGTGAAAGAAGCCAGTCTGGAAAGTCTGCATACTACTGTATGATTCCAACCATATGACAGTCTGGAAAAGACAAAACTGTGGAGACAGCAAAAAGATCAGTGGTTGCCAGGGGTTGGGGGAGGGGTGAAGATGGGGAGGATTTTTAGGGCAGTGAAAACATTCTATAGGATACTATTATGATGGATACATGTCATTATGCATTTGCCCAAACCCATAGAACGTACAACACCAAGAGTCAACCGTAATGAACACTAGGGACTTTGGGTGATTACCATGTGTCAGTATAAGTTCATCAACTGTGACAACTGTACCACTCTGGTGGGAGATGATGATGGGGGAGGCTGTGCATGTCAGGGCAGGAAGAATACAAGAAATCTCTGTACCTTCCCCTCAATTTTGCTGTGTACCTAAAACTGCTCTAAAAAATTAAATCTTAAATTTTTTTTGCCCTTCCCAAGGCTTCTCTGCTCAACCCGTTTCCTACCCCCATGCACCTCGGACTTGCTGTACTGGATTATTACAACGTGCAAGTCTGTCTGGAGCTAACCTTAGACAACCCTCTGACGTTCCATGAATACAGAATTAATCAGCACAAACCACTAAGTGGTTTGAGCCAGAGGGAATAAGTGCATAGTGTTCCAAATTGCCCCGTATCCTCATTCTCTCCCAAGTTTGACTCAAGGTACAAAAGTCCTAAGCAGCTTGGGCTCAAGACACACAGTCTTCACCATGAGCCTCCAGGAGAAACAAAGTCAGCTCGGGCGCAGTGGCCAGATGTACCCATGTCCTAAACAGCTGGAGTCATAGTTAATTTTGGCCCCAGGGCTTTACTTATAATTTAGTATCTCTGTTGTTTACCACAGTAGTAGATAGCTAATCTTCAGAGACCAGGGAAAGACAGCCTCTGAGCTGGTATGTATGTGCATCTATGTATGTATGTATATGTGTGTGTGTGTCCGTGTGTGCGTGTGTGTGTACACACACACACGCACACACGCCGATAATTGTTGCTTTCGAGAGATCCAGTTTACTGATCTGATGGGCCGTTTTTACTTTGGACCAGAAGACCTAAGTCTGGAAGCCCTGTTCTCTCGTTTTAGGTATCAAATTGCATTAAGGGGAGAAAAGAGAAAGATGGAGACAAAATGAGTAAGAAAAGATAAAGGGCAAGAACAAGGCATTACAATAACAAAGCCTGTTGAGAAACTGCCCAGCGGTCTAGAACTATTCAGCCTCTCAAACTTCACAGCCATAGTCGCAGCTAGTATTTCATTTCTTGGCACAGAACCCATCTTTTTACTCTAGGACAATGAGCCCTCTCTCCCCCAGGTAGTGATGAACTTGTTCCTGAAATAAATGGTCACATGGAGTCACCGAAGGAGGTTTACTGGCCTTTGGGAACTCTGGCTTTTATTAAGAATGGGTGAGTCACCCCTGCCCCATTCTCCTCATCGCCCTTTGTCCGTTTAAACTGTTTAAGCTATGAGATTTTCAAAGTAAAATTTCTGGAACCAGCGTAAATTGGGGAAATACATCACAGAGCCTGCAGAACGGCAATCTGGAGGAAATGGATTTTTTTCTTGGTTCCTGTTCACTGGGAACCACTGTACCCTCAGGCCCCAGGGCAGGACAGACGTGATGCAGGATTCCCCGACACAGGGCTCCTGACCTGTCAGTCTGACTCCTGGCACTGGCCCTGGTTTCCACAGGGCTGTGGGCACTTTTCCTCACCCCCCTGGGTCCTCTGAAAGGCACATGGGACAGTAAAGCTTGCTAGGTGTTCCGGGTATACCAGCAGATCTATTTATAGAAGAACATCACTCTTTTGGTTTTAATAACCCTGACAGCAAGCTGTCACGACGAGAGGACTCCTTGTGATTGCCTGCTCCGTGACTCTGAGGTGCGCACGTGTGTACACAAATGCACACACACGCGCACACACACACAGACACACAGACACACACACACACACACACACACACACAGTACATGCACCATCGCTGTCATCTGGCTGAACCCCACGAGGAAGAACCACTTCGGCACCTGCCTAGCTTTCTCCCCTATGTCTGCTTACTTTGCCAGGGACTGAACCATTGCCGCAAAACCAGACAGGGCTGTGAAGGAGCTCGAAATACAAACAAGGAAAGTGCGGAAATTTTTTCAGCCAGATTGCTTTTAAGATAGGGTGTGCTCGGTCAGCAGCAAGCTGCCAACAGAGCCAGGCTCCTGGGACAAATCAGAGTATGTGTGTGGCTGTGGTTACAACAAAAACCGTGCAGCCAAGCGGAGAAGCAGGAAAGACCAAAACAGCAAAATGAGCGTGACCAACTGAAAAAAAGTTAAAAAGACAACTATGTTTACTTTGGGGAAAATCAACCCAGACCATGGAACGCAGTATCACAATTTATAAGCATTTTTTTTTCTTTTTGCCTTGAACCCAGTAACAAGTTTTTTTCCATATGATGTAAGACTATACCCTCAGAATTATATTTTAATTTGGTTTAACAACAACAAACATCACTCTCAGTCTGTTTTAGAAAACAAGTTTTTAATGTCAGACGGAACTATAGATTTTTATTTTACGTTTTTAAGTTAATCTGCACTGCGTGTGTCCTGATCCATATAGACCAAAGTTTGAATCTAAGGTTATACTTGTTCATACTAATTTTTTTAAATCAACCTAGGACAACAGTTGGTCCTGTCCCCAGAACACAGACTCAGGATATAAGATGAATGAGTTTGCTGTTTTAGGCACTCACATTTCCCTGTGTTCTAAGCATCTGTTTTACTGTTTTATTCTCATTATGTAATTCTGACTATAATACAGCATATGTGATTTTCAATAACACAGCATTACATTTCCATTTCCCAAAAGAAACCCAAACATTAGTCTGATTTTTAAGCTGAATAACATTGGTGAAAAGACTCTCTCACCTGGAGATAAAAAGGAAGTAAACTGATAGAAGATTTCGGTGTCCTTCTTCTGACCGCTATACCCCACAACACTGCCGACCTCCAGTGGGAAGGTCTTGAGGAGAGCGCCCGTGGCCAGGTCGTGGAGCTGCAGAACGTTCCTCACATCATGGAGGTAGCATAACACCAAAAAGTTAGACCTCACACAAGCTACCCATTCTGAAAAGGGAAGAACAGATAAAAGCTTACTTAGCTTTGAAAGTAACGAGAAGCATAGTTATTTCATTGAACAATAGCTCTTGAGCTATTATCCATTGTGCTATGCAGCAATGCGACTTGCAAAGTGATCTTATAATTGACTTTAATCGTTCATCTAACTCCAGAATATTCCTTCAGTAAATGATTGTCACTGTCATGTCTGGAGGAAACAAAATATTCTATGAAAACTTCTGTGATACAAATAACCCTGGCCTACTTATTTTGTGTCCAATCTCATGGTAGGGGAGATATAAGGAAAACAACAAAAACCAAGTCATGATCCACGTCTGCTGGGAATGTTTATTTGACGAAAATATATTATGCTCTGCGTATGTGCCAGATACCCTGCAAGGCACTGGAGAAACAGGCAGGAAGATGATGTCACTTCTGCCCTTAAGACACAATCATATAAAAACATAAGTAGTAACATGTAAGCAGAGGTAAGTGAGAAGTTGGCTGGGGACCCAAAACACAAGAGCCCTCGAGCGAGCACTGAACTGCATCTTGAGCACGGGGGTGTGAGACAGTGGGTGGCTAGGGTGGTGTCAGAGACAGGACAGCTCTCTGGGGGATGAGGCGGTGGGAGGGCAGGCAACTCAAGATGACAGCCAGAGTTGGGAACAGAGAGAGAAGAGGAATACAAACAACCAGTAGGGAGGGAGGCAGACTGGTGAGGAGAACAAGCGACATCTTGTTTTCAAGAAGGAAACTTCCATTTGCAAGAAGAAAAAGGCTGCTTAGCGTGGGGTCGGTGAAAATGGTGGTGGTGGTCTGCCGAGGATCTGGTGAGCCAGATGGACAGGAGTTTAGTTCTGACTTGGCCGTTCCCGGGGAGTTACTGTGTGGACTGTAGGGTGACAGAAATAAAGATGGTATCCAGGAAGGAAGCCGAACAAGGGAGGTATATGGAAGGATGGAGGGGAGACGAGGAGGAACACTACTGCCATGAGCCTGTCCTATCACATCAAGCTGGGACAAAGGCTAGGGAGGGAAGGAAAGAAACGAAAGGCATTTCCCAAGAAGAGTCATCAGGATGTGGTAACTGTGGGGAAATGAACAGTAAGGCGGAGAATTGAGTCCTCCTCAGCTCCCAGGGCTGCAGCTTCAGTAATGGTGCCGTCAGTGACAGAGCAGGGACAGGAGGTGAGCTGGGTGATGGGGAAAGGAGAGAATGGGAGGGCAGGCGGACAGCACCGCCCATCCTGGTGTGCACAAGATCAGCTTGAGGTGAGGACGGGTCCTCCCAGAGGGAGAGACGCTGGAGTAAATGGAAGCAAGGACAGGGTGGCAGGTAACCGCTCAGATGTGGAAAAGACAAGCCTTTCATGGTGTGCGGTGAGTTTCTTGACATTTACTACAACCTAAGAAACTAGCAGTTCATGCTTATAACGTTATTATCAATATGAATAAGACATCGGCCAGAGGGAACCCTTGAGGATCAGCCGGGGCCTCAATGGTGCTGGGTTGTTTGGATTAGCACAGTAAGCATTTCTGCCAAGTGAGGACAGAAGAACTCTTGTATCTAAAAGTAATTTGCTCATTATTCAATGCAATTTTTTTTTTTTTAAGTGCCTCAATCAAGCGTTATATTTCAGGTGGCCTTAATGCTTTAAAGAAAGTACGGGGGTAGGGGGTGGGGGGGTGGGGAACTGAAGTAAATTATTTCTGTCAAAGAATAATCACTCTGTGTTAACTGCAAGCACATCAGAATTATAAAACGGAGACTGAATAAGAAAATGACAAGGTGATTTGCAGACTGTCATTAATAAAAGCTCTGACTTTATGACTCATCGCTAGTTTTTATTCTCAACAGGGCATTCTGAGCTAATGATATATAGCAAATTCAACAGCGCTTCTCTTTGAATTGATGAGTTCTAGTGAATATTGAAGGTTTCCCCTTTCTAGTCTAAAGAACTTATAACCTTCCAGAAGGAAGATTATAAAAATATATCACCCCCCACCAACCCCCGCAAAATCCCCAAGCACTGATGGTACATCTCATTAGATCTACAAAGCGAAAGAGGATGTCACCTTAAGACACACTTAAAACCACTTCTTTGGGACTTTAAAAGGCAGAAAACTCACATGCCTTGGCAAATATTTCTATCTAAGATAGCTTTCTACATGAGGATCGTGAGTGCAACCTGACTTGCACCTGAAAAACGCCAAGGGCACCTTACATGAGGATTTATAACACTGAAGGCTCACCTGGACCCACCAAATGTGAAGTCAATTCACGTGGGTACTTAGGAAGCACTCACTAAACACTGGCTTTTACTATCCTTGGACAGACATTCTGTCTCAATTTGGACAGAAGCCATCAGCCTACCAATGTCACTATAAACCAGATTCCTCACATCAACAACCAAACCCCTATTCCTTGGCTCATGGATCCCTGAACAACCACCCCCCCCCCCATTCCTTGGCTCATGGATCCCTGAACCAAATATACATGAGGGTCAGAGGGAGAATGGAAGATTTTGAGGAGAAAGGTGGAGGGATTTCCTTGAAGAGAGCTCCTGCCATGCTCTAAGTCCCCCTCCCTATTAGAGCTTATTACCTTGTTAGCTGATGCCTAATCCAAACCTGAGAAGCTAAAGGGACTATGGCTGAACATCTAGAAAGCAAGGGGAGGGGCCACCTAAGTAGTTCTGGGGAATGGCCCAGGATGTGCCGCTGCCTCAGAGTTGCAGATGTGGGTTTTGCAGGAAAGAGCAGGCATGGGGTCATCTTGGGTCCTATCCAACAGAGCTGCCCAGAGCGGTATGGAGACTCAGTACACAAGATGGTGGTGGGGTGCAGCCAGATGCCCAGGGGCTGAGGAGAATCTCAAGCAAACACCCAGAGTATTGCTTTTTCCAGAGCCAAGGGCCTAGCAGGAGGCCATCCCTGAGATGGTCAGTCGTAATCACCTGCCCACATTCCCCTTCTCCCCCTGAGCAAGGCCAGGTATAATGTGCTGAGCACAGAACGTACTGGCTTGAGCCAAGGGAGAAAGAGTCCCTTACTTTTCCAGGATACGAACCTGGACCTAACACTTGTGCTTTAATTCACTGGAAACACATTAAGAACTGCTTAATTGGCAACAGAACTGCTTTGCATATCTCAAAAGAAGTTATTTTCCTAATTTTATATCTTATACCTTCACATTTTGGGATGGCCCCAGATTTTGCCCTAGTCAATCCATTAACACAAGTTCACCTCCAATGAGTAAACTCTTCATTGGCTTGAAGGTACAGGGACTCTCCTTTTGTGTAAAAACCTGTAGCAAAATTAGTGAGCCTTATTCTAATCAAACTGGCTTTCAGGCAATGAATAATTTATAAAGCAGCATATCATTTTTCGAAAATCACAGAGAAAAAGAATAAAAGGGAACTTAAGGGCACTCTGAAACAATTGATAAAGAAGGGAGGGTCTCAGGAGGCTAATGTAGCTCACTGCACACAGCAGCAACTGCAATGGATTCCAATTAAATATGACAATAGTCTATTCTTTTTAAAATTTTTATTCATTTTTGAGACAGAGAGAGAGACAGACAGACAGAGAGAGCATGAGCAAGGGAGGGGCAGAGAGAGAGGGAGACACAGAATCCGAAGCAGGCTCTAGGCCGTAAGCTGTCAGCACAGAGCCCGACACAGGGCCTGAACCCGTGGACCATGAGATCGTGACCTGACCCATTGTCAGACGCTTAACTGAGCCACCCAGGCACACCCCGTCTATTCTCTCTTCTAATAACAGGACTGTAAATCCACTCTGAGATCTACAACAGGTATAATACAAACAGCCAAAGGTTATTCAAAAGCTAAAAGCTAAGAATTCTAAATAGTTTAAAAAATTAAATATTAATGATTATTATCAAACAATAATTACACAGAGACAACTGATATTTTAAAAGACTACCTTTGAAAGCCTGGATTCAGGGGCACCTGGGTGGCTTGGTCGTTAAGCGTCTGACTCTTGATTTCGGCTCAGGGCATGATCTCACATTTAGTGGGATTGAACCTCTGCTATCAGTGCAGAGCCTGCTTGGGATTCTCCCCCCCCCCCCCCCCGCCCCTCCCCTGCTCACGCACATGTGCACACGCTCTCTCAAAATAAATTAAAAAAAAAAAAAGGAAAGCCTGGATTCATACCCCCACAATTTTTATGAAGGCCCTGCATAACATTGTACTAGCCACAAAAGATGTCGTCTAGTAAATACTTGGTTACACTACTTAGACACTTCATTCTCGAAGACTGAAGGCTGAAAGTTCTTTGCCTTCTAACATGTCACTAAAGAATGAGAGATGTAACAATGTGTTCACCTTCTCACCAAAACCCAAAGCGCGCAGTGTTCAAGTAGTATGCAATCTTACCTAAGACATCTTTCTCGTGCTCAGGCACAAGCACTTTCCACTTAGACTCCTCAGGATCTGTGAAGTCAATGTTGATCAGGCGATAGTTGGGCGAATGGCGATTTGTCTTGAAGGTGAACAGCGTCCCCTCATTGGTCACATAGTCATATTCTCCTTCAAAGTTGTCGATCAGTTTCACCCACTTCAGGATTCCTGGTGAGAGAGCAAGCATCCCTGTCACCTCTCCTATGTTTAAAATGGTGTGGTTTACATGTGGCGAAGGGAGGGCAGGTTTTCTCTGTCCACAGAACGTAAAGCAGACAAAATATCTGAAAAGATCTAGGCCTTGAGAAAGAGCAAAGACAAGTGCAGGTAAATTGTAAGGTTTTAAAAATATGAGGAAAGTATTTTTCATGAGAAACCTGAAAGAGACTAAAGGACTTCTCCTCTCAGCCCCCTGCCCCAGGTAATCTGATAAATCCTCTTCTACCC